>NC_135533.1:218427608-218695108 GCF_045843805.1 Urocitellus parryii
TGACAGCATGGGGGTACTGAGAGTCTGTGGCATTGCCAGCCATGGGGTACTGGCAGTATGTGGCATTGCCAGCATGGAGGTACTGGCAGTATGGGGTATTGCCAGCATGGGGTACTGGCAGTATGGGGTATTGACAGCATGGGGTACTGGCAGTATGTGGCATTGCCAGCATGTGGTATTGACAGTATGGGGTATTGACAGCATCGGGTACAGACAGTATGGGGTATTGACAGCATGGGGTACTGGCAGTATGGGGTACTGAGACAATATGGGGTACTGGCAGTATGGGGTACTGAGACAATATGGGGTACTGGCAGTATGGGGTATTGGCAGCATGGGAACAGGCAATATGGGGTACTGAGACAATATGGGTACTGGCAGTATGGGGTATTGCCAGCATGGAGTACTGGCAGTATGGGGTATTGCCACCATGGGGTACTGGCAGTATGGGGTTGACAGCATGGGGTACTGGCAGTATGGGGTATTGACAGCATGGGGTACTGGCAGTATGTGGCATTGCCAGCATGTGGTATTGACAGTATGGGGTATTGACAGCATGGGGTACTGGCAGTATGGGGTATTGACAGCATGGGGTACTGAGAGTCTGTGGCATTGCCAGCATGTGGTACTGGCAGTATGTGGCATTGCCAGCATGGGGTACTGACAGTATGGGGTATCGACAGCATGGGGTACTGGCAGTATGGGGTATTGACAGCATGGGGTACTGACAGTATGTGGCATTGCCAGCATGTGGTACTGGCAGTATGTGGCATTGCCAGCATGGGGTACTGACAGTATGGGGTAACGACAGCATGGGGTACTGGCAGTATGGGGTACTGAGACAATATGGGGTACTGGCAGTATGGGGTACTGAGACAATAGGGGTACTGGCAGTATGGGTATTGACAGCATGGGGTACTGACAGTATGTGGCATTGCCAGCATGGGGTACTGGCAGTATGGGGTATTGCCAGCATCGGGTACTGGCAGTATGGGGTATTGCCAGCATGTGGTATTGACAGTATGGGGTATTGCCAGCATGGTGTACTGGCAGTATGGGGTATTGCCAGCATGGGGTACTTGCAGTATGGGGTATTGACAGCATGTGGTATTGCAGTATGGGGTATTGACAGCATGGGGTACTGGCAGTATGGGGTATTGACAGCATGGGGTACTGACAGTATGGGGTATTGACAGCATGGGGTACTGGCAGTATGGGGTATTGACAGCATGGGGTACTGGCAGTATGGGGTATTGCCAGCATGGGGTACTGGCAGTATGGGGTATTGCCAGCATGGGGGTACTGGCAGTATGGGGTATTGACAGCATGGGGTATTGACAGTATGTGGCATTGCCAGCATGGGGTACTGGCAGTATGGGGTATTGCCAGCATGTGGTATTGACAGTATGGGGTATTGCCAGCATGGGGTACTGGCATATGGGGTATTGACAGCATGGGATACTGAGAGTCTGTGGCATTGCCAGCATGGGGTACTGGCAGTATGGGGTATTGCAGCATGGAATACTGGCAGTATGGGGTATTGACAGCATGGGGTACTGGCAGTATGGGTATTGACAGCATGGGGTACTGAGAGTCTGTGGCATTGCAGCATGGGGTACTGGCAGTATGGGGTATTGACAGCATGGGGTACTGACAGTATGGGGTATCGACAGCATGGGGTACTGGCAGTATGGGGTACTGAGACAATATGGGGTACTGGCAGTATAGGGTACTGAGACAATATGGGGTACTGGCAGTATGGGGTATTGCCAGCATGGGGTATTGACAGTATGTGGCATTGCCAGCATGGGGTACTGGCAGTATGGGGTTTTGACAGCATGGGATACTGAGAGTTGTGGCATTGCCAGCATGGGGTACTGGCAGTATGGGGTATTGCCAGCATGGAGTACTGGGCAGTATGGGGTATTGCCAGCATGGGGTACTGGCAGTATGGGGTATTGCCAGCATGGGGTACTGGCAGTGTGGGGTACTGAGACAATATGGGGTACTGGCAGTATGGGGTAATGACAGCATGGGGTACTGACAGTATGGGGTATCGACAGCATGGGGTACTGGCAGTATGTGGCATTGCCAGCATGGGTACTGGCAGTATGGGGTATTGACAGCATGGTGTACTGGCAGTATGGGGTATTGACAGCATGGGATACTGAGAGTTGTGGCATTGCCAGCATGGGGTACTGGCAGTATGGGGTATTGCCAGCATGGAGTACTGGCAGTATGGTGTATTGCCAGCATGGGGTACTGGCAGTATGGGTTATTGACAGCATGGGTACTGGCAGTATGGGGTATTGACAGCATGGGGTACTGAGAGTCTGTGGCATGCCAGCATGGGGTACTGGCAGTATGGGGTATTGCCAGCATGGGGTACTGGCAGTATGGGGTTTTTGACAGCATGGGATACTGAGAGTCTGTGGCATTGCCAGCATGGGGTATTGACAGTATGTGGCATGCAGCATGGGGTACTGGCAGTATGGGTTTTGACAGCATGGGATACTGAGAGTTGTGGCATTGCAGGCATGGGGTACTGGCAGTATGGGGTATTGCCAGCATGGAGTACTGGCAGTATGGGGTATTGCCAGCATGGGGTACTGGCAGTATGGGGTATTGCCAGCATGGGGTACTGGCAGTGTGGGGTACTGAGACAATATGGGGTACTGGCAGTATGGGGTATTGACAGCATGGGGTACTGACAGTATGGGGTATCGACAGCATGGGGTACTGGCAGTATGTGGCATTGCCAGCATGGGGTACTGGCAGTATGGGGTATTGACAGCATGGTGTACTGGCAGTATGGGGTATTGACAGCATGGGATACTGAGAGTTGTGGCATTGCCAGCATGGGGTACTGGCAGTATGGGGTATTGCCAGCATGGAGTACTGGCAGTATGGTGTATTGCCAGCATGGGGTACTGGCAGTATGGGGTATTGCCAGCATGGGGTACTGGCAGTATGGGTATTGACAGCATGGGGTACTGAGAGTCTGTGGCATTGCCAGCATGGGGTACTGGCAGTATGGGGTATTGCCAGCATGGGGTACTGGCAGTATGGGTATTGACAGCATGGGATACTGAGAGTCTGTGGCATTGCCAGCAGGGGGTACTGGCAGTATGGGGTATTGCCAGCATGGAGTACTGGCAGTATGGGGTATTGCCAGCATGGGGTACTGGCAGTATGGAGTATTGACAGCATGGGGTACTGGCAGTATGGGGTATTGACAGCATGGGGTACTGGCAGTATGTGGCATTGCCAGCATGTGGTATTGACAGTATGGGTATTGACAGCATGGGGTACTGGCAGTATGGGGTACTGAGACAATATGGGGTACTGGCAGTATGGTGTACTGAGACAATATGGGGTACTGGCAGTATGGGGTATTGGCAGCATGGGGAACTGGCAATAGGGGTACTGAGACAATATGGGGTACTGGCAGTATGGGGTACTGAGACAATGTGGGGTACTGGCAGTATGGGGTATTGAGAGCATGGGGTACTGGCAGTATGTGACATTGCCAGCATGGGGTACTGGCAGTATGGGGTATTGCCAGCATGGGGTACTGGCAGTATGGGGTATTGACAGCATGGGGTACTGACAGTATGGGGTATTTACAGCATGTGGTATAGACAGTATGGGGTATTGACAGCATGGGGTACTGGCAGTATGGGGTATTGACAGCATGGGGTATTGACAGTGTGTGGCATTGCCAGCATGGGGTACTGGCAGTATGGGGTATTGCCAGCATGGGCACTGGCAGTATGGGGTATTGACAGCATGGGGTACTGAGAGTCTGTGGCATTGCCAGCATCGGGTACTGGCAGTATGGGTATTGACAGCATGGGGTACTGGCAGTATGGGGTATTGACAGCATGGGGTACTGACAGTATGGGGTATTGCCAGCATGGGGTACTGGCAGTATGGGGTACTGAGACAATATGGGGTACTGGCAGTATGGGGTATTGACAGCATGGGTATTGACAGTATGTGGCATTGCCAGCATGGGGTACTGGCAGTATGGGGTATTGCCAGCATGGTGTACTGGCAGTATGGGGTATTTCAGCATGGGGTACTGGCAGTATGGGGTATTGACAGCAAGGGGTACTGAGAGTCTGTGGTATTGCCAGCATGTGGTATTGACAGTATGGGGTATTGAGAGCATGGGGTACTGGCAGTATGGGGTATTCACAGCATGGGGTACTGACAGTATGTGGCATTGCCAGCTGGGGTACTGGCAGTATGGGGTATTGACAGCATGGGTACTGGCAATATGGGGTACTGAGACAATATGGGGTACTGGCAGTATGGGGTACTGAGACAATATGGGGTACTGGCAGTATGGGGTATTGACAGCATGTGGTATTGACAGTATGGGGTATTGACAGCATGGGGTACTGGCAGTATGGGGTATTGACAGCATGGGGTACTGACAGTATGGGGTATTGACAGCATGGGGTACTGGACAGTATGGGGTATTGACAGCATTGGGTACTGGCAGTATGGGGTATTGACAGCATGGGGTACTGGCAGTATGGGTATTGACAGCATGGGGTATTGACAGTCTGTGGCATTGCCAGCATGGGGTACTGGCAGTATGGGGTATTGCCAGCATGGAGTACTGGCAGTATGGGTATTGACAGCATGGGGTACTGGCAGTCATGGGGTATTGACAGCATGGGGTACTGAGAGTCTGTGGCATGCCAGCATGGGGTACTGGCAGTATGGGGTATTGCCAGCATGGGGTACTGGCAGTATGGGGTTTGCCAGCATGTGGTATTGACAGTATGGGGTATTGACAGCATGGGGTACTGGCAGTATGGGGTATTGACAGCATGGGGTACTGACAGTATGGGGTATTGACAGCATGGGGTACTGACAGTATGGGGTATTGACAGCATGGGGTACTGGCAGTATGGGGTATTGACAGCATGGGGTACTGGCAGTATGGGGTTTTGACAGCATGGGGTATTGACAGTCTGTGGCATTGCCAGCATGGGGTACTGGCAGTATGGGGTATTGCCAGCATGGAGTACTGGCAGTATGGGGTATTGACAGCATGGGATACTGAGAGTCTGTGGCATTGCCAGCATGGGGTACTGGCAGTATGGGGTATTGCCAGCATGGAGTACTGGCAGTATGGGGTATTGCCAGCATGGGGTACTGGCAGTATGGGTATTGACAGCATGGGGTACTGAGAGTCTGTGCATTGCCAGCATGGGGTACTGGCAGTATGGGGTATTGACAGCATGGGGTACTGGCAGTATGGGGTATTGACAGCATGGGGTACTGGCAGTATGGGGTATTGACAGCATGGGGTACTGGCAGTATGGGGTATTGACAGCATGGGGTACTGGCAGTATGGGGTATTGCCAGCATGGGGTACTGGCAGTATGGGGTATTGCCAGCATGGGGTACTGGCAGTATGGGGTATTGACAGCATGGGGTATTGACAGTATGTGGCATTGCCAGCATGGGGTACTGGCAGTATGGGGTATTGCCAGCATGTGGTATTGACAGTATGGGGTATTGCCAGCATGGGGTACTGGCAGTATGGGGTATTGCCAGCAGGGGATACTGAGAGTCTGTGGCATTGCCAGCATGGGGTACTGGCAGTATGGGGTATTGACAGCATGGGGTACTGAGAGTCTGTGGCATTGCCAGCATGGGGTACTGGCAGTATGGGGTATTGCCAGCATGGAATACTGGCAGTATGGGGTATTGACAGCATGGGGTACTGGCAGTATGGGGTATTGACAGCATGGGGTACTGAGAGTCTGTGGCATTGCCAGCATGGGGTACTGGCAGTATGGGGTATTGACAGCATGGGGTACTGACAGTATGGGGTATCGACAGCATGGGGTACTGGCAGTATGGGGTACTGAGACAATATGGGGTACTGGCAGTATAGGGTACTGAGCCAATATGGGGTACTGGCAGTATGGGGTATTGCCAGCATGGGGTATTGACAGCATGTGGCATTGCCAGCATGGGGTACTGGCAGTATGGGGTATTGACAGCATGGGGTACTGACAGTATGGGGTATTGACAGCATGGGGTACTGACAGTATGGGGTATTGACAGCATTGGGTACTGGCAGTATGGGGTATTGACAGCATGGGGTACTGGCAGTATGGGGTATTGACAGCATGGGGTATTGACAGTCTGTGGCATTGCCAGCATGGGGTACTGGCAGTATGGGGTATTGCCAGCATGGAGTACTGGCAGTATGGGGTATTGACAGCATGGGGTACTGGCAGTATGGGGTATTGACAGCATGGGGTACTGAGAGTCTGTGGCATTGCCAGCATGGGGTACTGGCAGTATGGGGTATTGCCAGCATGGGGTACTTGCAGTATGGGGTATTGCCAGCATGTGGTATTGACAGTATGGGTTATTCACAGCATGGGGTACTGGCAGTATGGGGTATTGACAGCATGGGGTTACTGACAGTATGGGGTATTGACAGCATGGGGTACTGACAGTATGGGGTATTGACAGCATGGGGTACTGGCAGTATGGGGTATTGACAGCATGGGGTACTGGCAGTATGGGGTATTGACAGCATGGGGTATTGACAGTCTGTGGCATTGCCAGCATGGGGTACTGGCAGTATGGGGTATTGCCAGCATGGAGTACTGGCAGTATGGGGTATTGACAGCATGGGATACTGAGAGTCTGGGGCATTGCCAGCATGGGGTACTGGCAGTATGGGGTATTGCCAGCATGGAGTACTGGCAGTATGGGGTATTGCCAGCATGGGGTACTGGCAGTATGGGGTATTGACAGCATGGGGTACTGAGAGTCTGTGGCATTGCCAGCATGGGTACTGGCAGTATGGGGTATTGACAGCATGGGGTACTGACAGTATGGGGTATTGACAGCATGGGGTACTGGCAGTATGGGGTACTGGAACAATATGGGTACTGGCAGTATGGGGTACTGAGACAATGTGGGGTACTGGCAGTATGGGGTATTGAGAGCATGGGGTACTGACAGTATGTGGCATTGCCAGCCTGGGTCCTGACAGTATGGGGTATTGACAGCATGGGGTACTGACAGTATGTGGCATTGCCAGCATGGGGTACTGGCAGTATGGGGTATTGACAGCATGGGGTACTGGCAGTATGGGGTATTGACAGCATGGGGTACTTGCAGTAGGGGTATTGACAGCATGGGGTACTGGCAGTATGGGGTATTGACAGCATGGGTACTGGCAGTATGGGGTACTGAGACTATATGGGGTACTGGCAGTATGGGGTATTGACAGCATGGGGTATTGACAGTATGTGGCATTGCCAGCATGGGGTACTGGCAGTATGGGGTATTGACAGCATGGGGTATTGACAGTATGTGGCATTGCCAGCATGGGGTATTGGCAGCATGGGGTACTGGCAGTATGGGGTATTGACAGCATGGGGTATTGACAGTATGTGGCATTGCCAGCATGGGGTACTGGCAGTATGGGGTATTGCCAGCATGGGGTACTGGCAGTATGGGGTATTGTCAGCATGGGGTACTGACAGTATGTGGCATTGCCAGCATGGGCACTGGCAGTATGGGGTATTGACAGCATGGGGTACTGGCAGTATGTGGCATTGCCAGCATGGGCACTGGCAGTATGGGGTATTGACAGCATGGGGTACTGGCAGTATGTGGCATTGCCAGCATGGGCACTGGCAGTATGGGGTATTGACAGCATGGGGTACTGGCAGTATGTGGCATTGCCAGCATGGAGTACTGGCAGTATGGGGTATTGACAGCATGGGGTACTGACAGTATGTGGGCATTGCCAGCATGGGCACTGGCAGTATGGGGTATTGACAGCATGGGGTACTGGCAGTATGTGGCATTGCCAGCATGGGCACTGGCAGTATGGGATATTGACAGCATGGGGTACTGACAGTATGTGGCATTGCCAGCATGGGCACTGGCAGTATGGGGTATTGACAGCATGGGGTACTGGCAGTATGTGGCATTGCCAGCATGGAGTACTGGCAGTATGGGGTATTGACAGCATGGGGTACTGGCAGTATGGGGTATTGACAGCATGGGGTACTTGCAGTATGGGGTATTGACAGCATGGGGTACTGGCAGTATGGGTATTGACAGCATGGGGTACTGGCAGTATGGGGTACTGAGACTATATGGGGTACTGGCAGTATGGGGTATTGACAGCATGGGTATTGACAGTATGTGGCATTGCCAGCATGGGGAACTGGCAGCATGGGGTACTGGCAGTATGGGGTATTGACAGCATGGGGTATTGACAGTATGTGGCATTGCCAGCATGGGGTACTGGCAGTATGGGGTATTTCCAGCATGGGGTACTGGCAGTATGGGGTATTGACAGCATGGGGTACTGACAGTATGTGGCATTGCCAGCATGGGCACTGGCAGTATGGGGTATTGACAGCATGGGGTACTGAGAGTCTGTGGCATTGCCAGCATGGGGTACTGGCAGTATGGTGTATTGCCAGCATGGGGTACTGGCAGTATGGGGTATTGCCAGCATGGGGTACTGGCAGTATGGGGTATTGACAGCATGGGTACTGGCAGTAGGGGTACTGAGACAATATGGGTACTGGCAGTATGGGATATTGACAGCATGGGGTATTGACAGTATGTGGCATTGCCAGCATGGGGTACTGGCAGTATGGGGTATTGCCAGCCTGGGGTACTGACAGTATGGGGTATTGACAGCATGGGGTACTGGCAGTATGGGGTACTGAGACAATATGGGGTACTGGCAGTATGGGGTACTGAGACAATATGGGGTACTGCAGTATGGGGTATTGCCAGCATGTGGTATTGACAGTATGGGGTATTGCCAGCATGGGGTACTGGCAGTATGGGGTATTGACAGCATGTGGTATTGACAGTATGGGGTATTGACAGCATGTGGTATTGATAGTATGGGGTATTGACAGCATGGGGTACTGACAGTATGGGGTATTGACAGCATGGGGTACTGGCAGTATGGGGTATTGCCAGCATGTGGTATTGACAGTATGGGGTATATTGCCAGCATGGGGTACTGGCAGTATGGGTATTGACAGCATGGGATACTGAGAGTCTGTGGCATTGCCAGCATGGGGTACTGGTAGTATCGGGTATTGACAGCATGGGGTACTGACAGTATGGGGTATCGACAGCATGGGGTACTGGCAGTATGTGGCATTGCCAGCATGGGGTACTGGCAGTATGGGGTATTGACAGCATGGTGTACTGGCAGTATGGGGTATTGACAGCATGGGATACTGAGAGTTGTGGCATTGCCAGCATGGGGTACTGGCAGTATGGGGTATTGCCAGCATGGAGTACTGGCAGTATGGTGTATTGCCAGCATGGGGTACTGGCAGTATGGGGTATTGCCAGCATGGGGTACTGGCAGTATGGGGTATTGACAGCATGGGGTACTGGAGAGTCTGTGGCATTGCCAGCATGGGGTACTGGCAGTATGGTGTATTGCCAGCATGGGGTACTGGCAGTATGGGGTATTGACAGCATGGGATACTGAGAGTCTGTGGCATTGCCAGCATGGGGTACTGGCAGTATGGGGTATTGCCAGCATGGAGTACTGGCAGTATGGGGTATTGCCAGCAGGGGTACTGGCAGTATGGGGTATTGACAGCATGGGGTACTGGCAGTATGGGTATTGACAGCATGGGGTACTGGCAGTATGTGGCATTGCCAGCATGTGGTATTGACAGTATGGGGTATTGACAGCATGGGGTACTGGCAGTATTGAGTATTGACAGCATGGGGTACTGGCAGTATGTGACATTGCCAGCATGTGGTATTGACAGTATGGGGTATTGACAGCATGGGGTACTGGCAGTATGGGGTATTGACAGCATGGGGTACTGAGAGTCTGTGGCATTGCCAGCATGGGGTACTGGCAGTATGTGGCATTGCCAGCATGGGGTACTGGCAGTATGGGGTATTGCCAGCATGGGGTACTGGCAGTATGGGGTATTGACAGCATGGGGTACTGGCAGTATGTGGCATTGCCAGCATGTGGTATTGACAGTATGGGGTATTGACAGCATGGGGTACAGACAGTATGGGGTATTGACAGCATGGGGTACTGGCAGTATGGGGTACTGAGACAATATGGGGTACTGGCAGTATGGGGTACTGAGACAATATGGGGTACTGGCAGTATGGGGTATTGGCAGCATGGGGAACAGGCAATATGGGGTACTGAGACAATATGGGGTACTGGCAGTATGGGTATTGCCAGCATGGAGTACTGCAGTATGGGGTATTGCCACCATGGGGTACTGGCAGTATGGGGTATTGACAGCATGGGGTACTGGCAGTATGGGGTATTGACAGCATGGGGTACTGGCAGTATGTGGCATTGCCCAGCATGTGGTATTGACAGTATGGGGTATTGACAGCATGGGGTACTGGCAGTATGGGGTATTGACAGCATGGGGTACTGAGAGTCTGTGGCATGCCAGCATGGGGTACTGGCAGTATGTGGCATTGCCAGCATGGGGTACTGACAGTATGGGGTATCGACAGCATGGGGTACTGGCAGTATGGGGTACTGAGACAATATGGGGTACTGGCAGTATGGGGTACTGAGACAATATGTGGGTACTGGCAGTATGGGGTATTGACAGCATGGGGTACTGACAGTATGTGGCATTGCCAGCATGGGGTACTGGCAGTATGGGGTATTGCCAGCATCGGGTACTGGCAGTATGGGGTATTGCCAGCATGTGGTATTGACAGTATGGGGTATTGCCAGCATGGTGTACTGGCAGTATGGGGTATTGCCAGCATGGGGTACTTGCAGTATGGGGTATTGACAGCATGTGGTATTGACAGTATGGGGTATTGACAGCATGGGGTACTGGCAGTATGGGGTATTGACAGCATGGGGTACTGACAGTATGGGGTATTGACAGCATGGGGTACTGGCAGTATGGGGTATTGAAGCATGGGGTACTGGCAGTATGGGGTATTGCCAGCATGGGGTACTGGCAGTATGGGGTATTGCCAGCATGGGGTACTGGCAGTATGGGGTGTTGACAGCATGGGGTATTGACAGTATGTGGCATTGCCAGCATGGGTACTGGCAGTATGGGTATTGCCAGCATGTGGTATTGACAGTATGGGGTATTGCCAGCATGGGGTACTGGCAGTATGGGGTATTGACAGCATGGGATACTGAGAGTCTGTGGCATTGCCAGCATGGGGTACTGGCAGTATGGGGTATTGCCAGCATGGAATACTGGCAGTATGGGGGTATTGACAGCATGGGGTACTGGCAGTATGGGGTATTGACAGCATGGGGTACTGACAGTATGGGGTATCGACAGCATGGGGTACTGGCAGTATGGGGTACTGAGACAATATGGGGTACTGGCAGTATAGGGTACTGAGACAATATGGGGTACTGGCAGTATGGGGTATTGCCAGCATGGGGTATTGACAGCATGTGGCATTGCCAGCATGGGGTACTGGCAGTATGGGGTATTGACAGCATGGTGTACTGGCAGTATGGGGTATTTCCAGCATGGGGTACTGACAGTATGTGGTATGCCAGCATGGGGTACTGGCAGTATGGGGTACTGAGACAATATGGGGTACTGGCAGTATAGGGTACTGAGACAATATGGGGTACTGGCAGTATGGGGTATTGCCAGCATGGGGTATTGACAGTATGTGGCATTGCCAGCATGGGGTACTGGCAGTATGGGGGTTTTGACAGCATGGGATACTGAGAGTTGTGGCATTGCCAGCATGGGGTACTGGCAGTATGGGGTATTGCCAGCATGGAGTACTGGCAGTATGGGGTATTGCCAGCATGGGTACTGGCAGTATGGGGTATTGCCAGCATGGGGTACTGGCAGTGTGGGGTACTGAGACAATATGGGGTACTGGCAGTATGGGGTATTGACAGCATGGGGTACTGACAGTATGGGGTATCGACAGCATGGGGTACTGGCTGTATGTGGCATTGCCAGCATGGGGTACTGGCAGTATGGGGTATTGACAGCATGGTGTACTGGCAGTATGGGGGTATTGACAGCATGGGATACTGAGAGTTGTGGCATTGCCAGCATGGGGTACTGGCAGTATGGGGTATTGCCAGCATGGAGTACTGGCAGTATGGTGTATTGCCAGCATGGGGTACTGGCAGTATGGGTTATTGACAGCATGGGTACTGGCAGTATGGGGTAATTGACAGCATGGGGTACTGAGAGTCTGTGGCATTGCCAGCATGGGGTACTGGCAGTATGGGGTATTGCCAGCATGGGGTACTGGCAGTATGGGGTTTTGACAGCATGGGATACTGAGAGTCTGTGGCATTGCCAGCATGGGGTATTGACAGTATGTGGCATTGCCAGCATGGGGTACTGGCAGTATGGGGTTTTGACAGCATGGGATACTGAGAGTTGTGGCATTGCCAGCATGGGGTACTGGCAGTATGGGGTATTGCCAGCATGGAGTACTGGCAGTATGGGGTATTGCCAGCATGGGGTACTGGCAGTATGGGGTATTGCCAGCATGGGGTACTGGCAGTGTGGGGTACTGAGACAATATGGGGTACTGGCAGTATGGGGTATTTGACAGCATGGGGTACTGACAGTATGGGGTATCGACAGCATGGGGTACTGGCAGTATGTGGCATTGCCAGCATGGGGTACTGGCAGTATGGGGTATTGACAGCATGGTGTTACTGGCAGTATGGGGTATTGACAGCATGGGATACTGAGAGTTGTGGCATTGCCAGCATGGGGTACTGGCAGTATGGGTATTGCCAGCATGGAGTACTGGCAGTATGGTGTATTGCCAGCATGGGGTACTGGCAGTATGGGGTATTGCCAGCATGGGGTACTGGCAGTATGGGGTATTGACAGCATGGGGTACTGAGAGTCTGTGGCATTGCCAGCATGGGGTACTGGCAGTATGGGGTATTGCCAGCATGGGGTACTGGCAGTATGGGGTATTGACAGCATGGGATACTGAGAGTCTGTGGCATTGCCAGCAAGGGGTACTGGCAGTATGGGGTATTGCCAGCATGGAGTACTGGCAGTATGGGTATTGCCAGCATGGGGTACTGGCAGTATGGAGTATTGACAGCATGGGGTACTGGCAGTATGGGGTATTGACAGCATGGGGTACTGGCAGTATGTGGCATTGCCAGCATGTGGTATTGACAGTATGGGTATTGACAGCATGGGGTACTGTCAGTATGGGGTACTGAGACAATATGGGGTACTGGCAGTATGGTGTACTGAGACAATATGGGGTACTGGCAGTATGGGTATTGGCAGCATGGGGAACTGGCAATATGGGGTACTGAGACAATATGGGGTACTGGCAGTATGGGGTACTGAGACAATGTGGGGTACTGGCAGTATGGGGTATTGAGAGCATGGGGTACTGGCAGTATGTGACATTGCCAGCATGGGGTATCGGCAGTATGGGGTATTGCCAGCATGGGGTACTGGCAGTATGGGGTATTGACAGCATGGGGTACTGACAGTATGGGGTATTTACAGCATGTGGTATAGACAGTATGGGGTATTGACAGCATGGGGTACTGGCAGTATGGGGTATTGACAGCATGGGGTATTGACAGTGTGTGGCATTGCCAGCATGGGGTACTGGCAGTATGGGGTATTGCCAGCATGGGCACTGGCAGTATGGGGTATTGACAGCATGGGGTACTGAGAGTCTGTGGCATTGCCAGCATCGGGTACTGGCAGTATGGGGTATTGACAGCATGGGGTACTGGCAGTATGGGGTATTGACAGCATGGGGTACTGACAGTATGGGGTATTGCCAGCATGGGGTACTGGCAGTATGGGGTACTGAGACAATATGGGGTACTGCAGTATGGGTATTGACAGCATGGGGTATTGACAGTATGTGGCATTGCCAGCATGGGGTACTGGCAGTATGGGGTATTGCCAGCATGGTGTACTGGCAGTATGGGTATTTCCAGCATGGGGTACTGGCAGTATGGGGTATTGACAGCAAGGGGTACTGAGAGTCTGTGGTATTGCCAGCATGTGGTATTGACAGTATGGGGTATTGAGAGCATGGGGTACTGGCAGTATGGGGTATTCACAGCATGGGGTACTGACAGTATGTGGCATTGCCAGCTGGGGTACTGGCAGTATGGGGTATTGACAGCATGGGTACTGGCAATATGGGGTACTGAGACAATATGGGGTACTGGCAGTATGGGGTACTGAGACAATATGGGGTACTGGCAGTATGGGGTATTGACAGCATGTGGTATTGACAGTATGGGGTATTGACAGCATGGGGTACTGGCAGTATGGGGTATTGACAGCATGGGGTACTGACAGTATGGGGTATTGACAGCATGGGGTACTGACAGTATGGGGTATTGACAGCATTGGGTACTGGCAGTATGGGGTATTGACAGCATGGGGTACTGGCAGTATGGGGTATTGACAGCATGGGGTATTGACAGTCTGTGGCATTGCCAGCATGGGGTACTGGCAGTATGGGGTATTGCCAGCATGGAGTACTGGCAGTATGGGGTATTGACAGCATGGGGTACTGGCAGTATGGGGTATTGACAGCATGGGGTACTGAGAGTCTGTGGCATTGCCAGCATGGGGTACTGGCAGTATGGGGTATTGCCAGCATGGGGTACTGGCAGTATGGGGTATTGCCAGCATGTGGTATTGACAGTATGGGGTATTGACAGCATGGGGTACTGGCAGTATGGGGTATTGACAGCATGGGGTACTGACAGTATGGGGTATTGACAGCATGGGGTACTGACAGTATGGGGTATTGACAGCATGGGGTACTGGCAGTATGGGGTATTGACAGCATGGGGTACTGGCAGTATGGGGTATTGACAGCATGGGGTATTGACAGTCTGTGGCATTGCCAGCATGGGGTACTGGCAGTATGGGGTATTGCCAGCATGGAGTACTGGCAGTATGGGGTATTGACAGCATGGGATACTGAGAGTCTGTGGCATTGCCAGCATGGGGTACTGGCAGTATGGGGTATTGCCAGCATGGAGTACTGGCAGTATGGGGTATTGCCAGCATGGGGTACTGGCAGTATGGGGTATTGACAGCATGGGGTACTGAGAGTCTGTGGCATTGCCAGCATGGGGTACTGGCAGTATGGGGTATTGACAGCATGGGGTACTGGCAGTATGGGGTATTGACAGCATGGGGTACTGGCAGTATGGGGTATTGACAGCATGGGGTACTGGCAGTATGGGGTATTGACAGCATGGGGTACTGGCAGTATGGGGTATTGCCAGCATGGGGTACTGGCAGTATGGGGTATTGCCAGCATGGGGTACTGGCAGTATGGGGTATTGACAGCATGGGGTATTGACAGTATGTGGCATTGCCAGCATGGGGTACTGGCAGTATGGGGTATTGCCAGCATGTGGTATTGACAGTATGGGGTATTGCCAGCATGGGGTACTGGCAGTATGGGGTATTGACAGCATGGGATACTGAGAGTCTGTGGCATTGCCAGCATGGGGTACTGGCAGTATGGGGTATTGACAGCATGGGGTACTGAGAGTCTGTGGCATTGCCAGCATGGGGTACTGGCAGTATGGGGTATTGCCAGCATGGAATACTGGCAGTATGGGGTATTGACAGCATGGGGTACTGGCAGTATGGGGTATTGACAGCATGGGGTACTGAGAGTCTGTGGCATTGCCAGCATGGGGTACTGGCAGTATGGGGTATTGACAGCATGGGGTACTGACAGTATGGGGTATCGACAGCATGGGGTACTGGCAGTATGGGGTACTGAGACAATATGGGGTACTGGCAGTATAGGGTACTGAGCCAATATGGGGTACTGGCAGTATGGGGTACTTGCCAGCATGGGGTATTGACAGCATGTGGCATTGCCAGCATGGGGTACTGGCAGTATGGGGTATTGACAGCATGGGGTACTGACAGTATGGGGTATTGACAGCATGGGGTACTGACAGTATGGGGTATTGACAGCATTGGGTACTGGCAGTATGGGGTATTGACAGCATGGGGTACTGGCAGTATGGGGTATTGACAGCATGGGGTATTGACAGTCTGTGGCATTGCCAGCATGGGGTACTGGCAGTATGGGGTATTGCCAGCATGGAGTACTGGCAGTATGGGGTATTGACAGCATGGGGTACTGGCAGTATGGGGTATTGACAGCATGGGGTACTGAGAGTCTGTGGCATTGCCAGCATGGGGTACTGGCAGTATGGGGTATTGCCAGCATGGGGTACTTGCAGTATGGGGTATTGCCAGCATGTGGTATTGACAGTATGGGGTATTCACAGCATGGGGTACTGGCAGTATGGGGTATTGACAGCATGGGGTACTGACAGTATGGGGTATTGACAGCATGGGGTACTGACAGTATGGGGTATTGACAGCATGGGGTACTGGCAGTATGGGGTATTGACAGCATGGGGTACTGGCAGTATGGGGTATTGACAGCATGGGGTATTGACAGTCTGTGGCATTGCCAGCATGGGGTACTGGCAGTATGGGGTATTGCCAGCATGGAGTACTGGCAGTATGGGGTATTGACAGCATGGGATACTGAGAGTCTGGGGCATTGCCAGCATGGGGTACTGGCAGTATGGGGTATTGCCAGCATGGAGTACTGGCAGTATGGGGTATTGCCAGCATGGGGTACTGGCAGTATTGGGGTATTGACAGCATGGGGTACTGAGAGTCTGTGGCATTGCCAGCATGGGGTACTGGCAGTATGGGGTATTGACAGCATGGGGTACTGACAGTATGGGGTATTGACAGCATGGGGTACTGGCAGTATGGGGTACTGAGACAATATGGGGTACTGGCAGTATGGGGTACTGAGACAATGTGGGGTACTGGCAGTATGGGGTATTGAGAGCATGGGGTACTGACAGTATGTGGCATTGCCAGCCTGGGGTCCTGACAGTATGGGGTATTGACAGCATGGGGTACTGACAGTATGTGGCATTGCCAGCATGGGGTACTGGCAGTATGGGGTATTGACAGCATGGGGTACTGGCAGTATGGGGTATTGACAGCATGGGGTACTTGCAGTATGGGGTATTGACAGCATGGGGTACTGGCAGTATGGGGTATTGACAGCATGGGGTACTGGCAGTATGGGGTACTGAGACTATATGGGGTACTGGCAGTATGGGGTATTGACAGCATGGGGTATTGACAGTATGTGGCATTGCCAGCATGGGGTACTGGCAGTATGGGGTATTGACAGCATGGGGTATTGACAGTATGTGGCATTGCCAGCATGGGGTACTGGCAGTATGGGGTATTGCCAGCATGGGGTACTGGCAGTATGGGGTATTGTCAGCATGGGGTACTGACAGTATGTGGCATTGCCAGCATGGGCACTGGCAGTATGGGGTATTGACAGCATGGGGTACTGGCAGTATGTGGCATTGCCAGCATGGGCACTGGCAGTATGGGGTATTGACAGCATGGGGTACTGGCAGTATGTGGCATTGCCAGCATGGAGTACTGGCAGTATGGGGTATTGACAGCATGGGGTACTGACAGTATGTGGCATTGCCAGCATGGGCACTGGCAGTTTGGGGTATTGACAGCATGGGGTACTGGCAGTATGTGGCATTGCCAGCATGGGCACTGGCAGTATGGGGTATTGACAGCATGGGGTACTGGCAGTATGGGGTATTGACAGCATGGGGTACTGGCAGTATGGGGTATTGACAGCATGGGGTATTGACAGTCTGTGGCATTGCCAGCATGGGGTACTGGCAGTATGGGGTATTGCCAGCATGGAGTACTGGCAGTATGGGGTATTGACAGCATGGGATACTGAGAGTCTGGGGCATTGCCAGCATGGGGTACTGGCAGTATGGGGTATTGCCAGCATGGAGTACTGGCAGTATGGGGTATTGCCAGCATGGGGTACTGGCAGTATGGGGTATTGACAGCATGGGGTACTGAGAGTCTGTGGCATTGCCAGCATGGGGTACTGGCAGTATGGGGTATTGACAGCATGGGGTACTGACAGTATGGGGTATTGACAGCATGGGGTACTGGCAGTATGGGGTACTGAGACAATATGGGGTACTGGCAGTATGGGGTACTGAGACAATGTGGGGTACTGGCAGTATGGGGTATTGAGAGCATGGGGTACTGACAGTATGTGGCATTGCCAGCCTGGGGTCCTGACAGTATGGGGTATTGACAGCATGGGGTACTGACAGTATGTGGCATTGCCAGCATGGGGTACTGGCAGTATGGGGTATTGACAGCATGGGGTACTGGCAGTATGGGGTATTGACAGCATGGGGTACTTGCAGTATGGGGTATTGACAGCATGGGGTACTGGCAGTATGGGGTATTGACAGCATGGGGTACTGGCAGTATGGGGTACTGAGACTATATGGGGTACTGGCAGTATGGGGTATTGACAGCATGGGGTATTGACAGTATGTGGCATTGCCAGCATGGGGTATTGGCAGCATGGGGTACTGGCAGTATGGGGTATTGACAGCATGGGGTATTGACAGTATGTGGCATTGCCAGCATGGGGTACTGGCAGTATGGGGTATTGCCAGCATGGGGTACTGGCAGTATGGGGTATTGTCAGCATGGGGTACTGACAGTATGTGGCATTGCCAGCATGGGCACTGGCAGTATGGGGTATTGACAGCATGGGGTACTGGCAGTATGTGGCATTGCCAGCATGGGCACTGGCAGTATGGGGTATTGACAGCATGGGGTACTGGCAGTATGTGGCATTGCCAGCATGGGCACTGGCAGTATGGGGTATTGACAGCATGGGGTACTGGCAGTATGTGGCATTGCCAGCATGGAGTACTGGCAGTATGGGGTATTGACAGCATGGGGTACTGACAGTATGTGGCATTGCCAGCATGGGCACTGGCAGTATGGGGTATTGACAGCATGGGGTACTGGCAGTATGTGGCATTGCCAGCATGGGCACTGGCAGTATGGGGTATTGACAGCATGGGGTACTGACAGTATGTGGCATTGCCAGCATGGGCACTGGCAGTATGGGGTATTGACAGCATGGGGTACTGGCAGTATGTGGCATTGCCAGCATGGAGTACTGGCAGTATGGGGTATTGACAGCATGGGGTACTGGCAGTATGGGGTATTGACAGCATGGGGTACTTGCAGTATGGGGTATTGACAGCATGGGGTACTGGCAGTATGGGGTATTGACAGCATGGGGTACTGGCAGTATGGGGTACTGAGACTATATGGGGTACTGGCAGTATGGGGTATTGACAGCATGGGGTATTGACAGTATGTGGCATTGCCAGCATGGGGTACTGGCAGCATGGGGTACTGGCAGTATGGGGTATTGACAGCATGGGGTATTGACAGTATGTGGCATTGCCAGCATGGGGTACTGGCAGTATGGGGTATTTCCAGCATGGGGTACTGGCAGTATGGGGTATTGACAGCATGGGGTACTGACAGTATGTGGCATTGCCAGCATGGGCACTGGCAGTATGGGGTATTGACAGCATGGGGTACTGAGAGTCTGTGGCATTGCCAGCATGGGGTACTGGCAGTATGGTGTATTGCCAGCATGGGGTACTGGCAGTATGGGGTATTGCCAGCATGGGGTACTGGCAGTATGGGGTATTGACAGCATGGGGTACTGGCAGTATGGGGTACTGAGACAATATGGGGTACTGGCAGTATGGGATATTGACAGCATGGGGTATTGACAGTATGTGGCATTGCCAGCATGGGGTACTGGCAGTATGGGGTATTGCCAGCATGGGGTACTGACAGTATGGGGTATTGACAGCATGGGGTACTGGCAGTATGGGGTACTGAGACAATATGGGGTACTGGCAGTATGGGGTATTGACAGCATGGGGTATTGACAGTATGTGGCATTGCCAGCATGGGGTACTGGCAGTATGGGGTATTGACAGCATGGGGTACTGGCAGTATGGGGTATTGACAGCATGGGGTACTGGCAGTATGGGGTACTGAGACAATATGGGGTACTGGCAGTATGGGGTATTGACAGCATGGGGTACCTGCAGTATGGGGTATTGACAGCATGGGGTACTGACAGTATGTGGCATTGCGAGCATGGGGTACTGGCAGTATGGGGTATTGACAGCATGGGGTACTGACAGTATGTGGCATTGCCAGCATGGGGTACTGGCAGTATGGGGTATTGACAGCATGGGGTACTGACAGCATGGGGTACTGGCAGTATGGGGTACTGAGACAATATGGGGTACTGGCAGTATGGGGTATTGACAGCATGGGGTATTGACACTATGTGGCATTGCCAGCATGGGGTACTGGCAGTATGGGGTATTGACAGCATGGGGTACTGACAGCATGGGGTACTGACAGTATCGGGTATTGACAGTATGTGGTATTGGCAGCATGGGATACTGGCAGTATGTGGCATTGCCAGCATGTGGTATTGACAGTATGGGGTATTGACAGCATGGGGTACTGGCAGTATGGGGTATTGAGACAGTATGGGGTACTGACAGTATGAGGTATTGAGACAGTATGGGATATTGGCAGTATGGGGTATTGAGACAGTATGGGGTATTGACAGCATGTGGTATTGACAGTATGTGGTATTGACAGCATGGGGTATTGACACTATGTGGCATTGCCAGCATGGGGTACTGGCAGTATGGGGTATTGACAGCATGGGGTACTGACAGCATGGGGTACTGACAGTATCGGGTATTGACAGTATGTGGTATTGGCAGCATGGGATACTGGCAGTATGTGGCATTGCCAGCATGTGGTATTGACAGTATGGGGTATTGACAGCATGGGGTACTGGCAGTATGGGGTATTGAGACAGTATGGGGTACTGACAGTATGAGGTATTGAGACAGTATGGGATATTGGCAGTATGGGGTATTGAGACAGTATGGGGTATTGACAGCATGTGGTATTGACAGTATGTGGTATTGACTGTATGGGGTACTGACAGTATGGGGTACTGACAGTATGGGGTATTGACAGTATGTGGTATTGACAGCATGGGGCACTGACAGTATGTGGTCTTTTTCTCTAGTGTAGTGAGGTTTTTAGAGCATTGGACATGAGTTTGCATGGAGTGACCCCATATTTGTCACAGTTACTGACTTCTGGTGATGCTCCTGGGTGTTCTGCGGGTGGACTGATGACTACAGCTCCTGAGTGTCACATGCATTCCTGTTGAGAGCCACAGCCGAAGGGGCCCCAGCAAACTTCCAGCTGCCAGCAAACTTCCAGCTGCCAACAAACTTCCAGCCTCCAGCTGATGATTGGCTCACAGCAGCCCCAGCAAACTTCTAGCTGCCAGCTGATTGGCTCCTCTGCGGTGATGCTCATTGGGCTGTTTCCCCGCCCTTTCAGACCTCAGAGCTGCTCATTGGGGGACTTTTTTGGCTCCACCCATGCGACCCAGCCAATGGGACTCAAGAGCAGGAGGAGTGGGGGGGTTGAGAGGCTTGTGGGAAGCCGTGGTGACAGTTGGGCTCTGAGGGTTTTTCCTGAGGAGCTGTGTGGTGTGGTGCGTGTGTTCTAAAAATAAAGTTCGTTTCTGTTGACAAGTGGCTCCTGAATTGTGCCCAGCCAGACTGCGGCATTTGGTGGCCCGTATGGGGAGGACTGAGGGTAAGTGATAAGGTAAACTGCTGGCCCCTGAGGGCAGGGCGAGAGGATGGGTAGCCATTCTAAGATTCCTCTTTTGTTTTGCTTCACTTTTGTTTTAAGTTGCCTGTCCCTGGAGATGAGCGAGACGGAAGGAAAACCGCTCACGTCTGAGGAACAGATAGGGAGAAAGGACGGATGCACATGTCAGGAGGATAGAAAGGCTGATAGAATGATTTTGTGTTGTTCCATTTGTATTTCATTCTGTCTCTGCTTTGTTTGGCGTCATCTTGTTGGGTTGTATTATAGTAGAAATATGGGATCAGAAATTAGTAAAAAACAAACTGAAAGAGTGTTAAGTAAATTGTTAGAGGAAGGAGGCATCCCAGTAAAATCAAGAACAGTTAGGGCATACGCTGACACAATACAAAAATGTAGCCCATGGCTTTTTGAGGAGGAGTTGTTGATATATCACAATGGAACCAAGATGTGGAGAGCCACAGCCGAAGGGGCCCCAGCAAACTTCCAGCTGTGAGCCAATCATCAGATAATGGCCCTGGTTATACTTCTACCTCTTTTAAACAATTTTGCTCATCATTTGGCATTACTCACATAACAGGAATCCCATGCAATCCACAGGGACAAGGCATAGTTGAAAGAGCTCATCAAACTATTAAAATGTACTTATTAAAGCAAAAAGAGGGAATTGGGAAGGGGTATGTATCCCCCAAAGATAAACTTAAAATAACCCTTCTTACTCTAAAATGTGCATAAGCCCAAGGTACTTTGGAAGGATATTCTAACAGGACAATGGAAAGGTCCTGACCCATTGATTGTCTGGAGTCGGGGGTCTGTTTGTGTTTCCACAGGGAGAACAGCAGCCGATTTGGATTCCAGAGAGATTAACTAAAGTGATTTCTACAGACCAAAAAGAAGATGATTTGGCTCAAATCCATAACAGCTGATATCCAAAACTCCAGTTTCGCTATCCTTACATCTGCTACAGAACCAGGATGCTTTTTTCAATATATATTTTTTTATTACCCTTTCCCACATCATAAAGTTCTATTTTGTTTTTTGAGCTCATACAGACCTAGGTTAATGTTTTGCTGATCAGTTCTATTTTTTGACTATAGAGTTTTTAAACACTGCAATGGAGATTTCACCTGTAAAAAGTTATAAGGCCTTTACTATTATGTTATGTGTTGTATGTATTATATTATGTGTGCACACTTGTGTTTTGTGTTGTATGTTTGTATGTACGTATGACCATATATCATATATGATGAGCGCTCATGAAAAAATGGATCCAAATATATATATTTTTTCACGTGATTTAAATGGTTTAATTTATTTTTTTTTAATTTTTTTAATATTTATTTTTTAGTATTTGGCGGACACAACATCTTTGTTTGTATGTGGTGCTGAGAATCGAACCCGGGCTGCACATATGCCAGGCAAGCGCGCTACCGCTTGAGCCACATCCCCAGCCCTAAATGGTTTAATTTAAATTGGGTAAACAGCTGTTGAGGATTGTTTTAATATATTAACAAAAAAGGAGGTTAACAGATCTGTTTGTTTACTTTCACCTTTTCTTTTCATTATATTTAATAATTCTGTTGAAGATAAGGTACATTGTTTAGAAAATTGTTTTCTTTTAGTGCCTTCTGGAATGTTACATAATTTTTTCTTTAGCCATTATTGCCAGAATTCCTATCTTCATCCCAGTGCTGGTGAAGACAAAGATAAAACCAGTCTACAGCTTCTGCAATAGCCATCACTGAACTGCTTGCAGAACTTGCCTGGACTATGTATCACTTGTATGCATTGAGAACTCACCTGTATGCCTCGTGAACTATCTGTTGGTGCAGCGATTTGTGGTAGTGTTGGGGTATTTTTGCTGATGGTGTCATCGATGGTACAATTTTTCCAAAAGGAGCTGTCAATTGGCTTGGTATATCTTCCTCCTTTCTGCTTGTCATGGTGGTTCAGCTAAAATTTGGGGGCCAACAGAGGTGAGGCAAAGAACCTCACCCCCCTGCTGGTACAAAGACCTATCCGCAGGTGTGGCTGTATGTTAGACCAGCAGTCAATGACGGGTAAGACCCAAATTGAACATTATTAAAATGCAATGGTACCAACCTAAGACAGGAGGCTGACGCCCTGAGGTCAGCTCATCAGATGACGGGTAAGGACCATATGTACTATTGGACAACCTAAGGCAGGCATGGTCCCTAAGCCACATGCTTGTTGTTTAAACAGAGAGGGGGAGATGTTTAGGCCACAGCCGAAGGGGCCCCAGCAAACTTCCAGCCTCCAGCTGATGATTGGCTCACAGCAGCCCCAGCAAACTTCTAGCTGCCAGCTGATTGGCTCCTTGAGGTGATGCTCATTGGGCTGTTTCCCCGCCCTTTCAGACCTCGGAGCTGCTCATTGGGGGCTTTTTTGGCTCCACCCACACAACCCAGCCAATGGGCCTCAAGAGCAGGAGGAGTGGGGAGGTGGAGAGGCTTGTGGGAAGCCGGTGGTGACAGTTGGGCTCTGAGGGTTTTCCTGAGGAGCTGTGTGGTGCGGTGTGTGTCCTAAAAATAAAGTTCTTTCTTTTGACAAGTGGCTCCTGATTGTGCCCAGGCAGACCGCGGCACATTCCCAGGCGTCTGCCAGGGCGCCTTCTTGGCAGGGTTTCGAAGGAGCCACCTGAAGCATCCTTCCCATCTCTGCCCTCCCGGATGGGCTCCCCGTGAAGATCAGGGATGGGCCCCAGGCTCCCACGTTGCTCACGTTCATGGGGCTTCTCTCCAGCGTGAGGTCCGGGTGACCTTGTCACGACCTGGCATTGGGGGCACCTTCACTCTCTCCCACGTTGGTCCGTCGCTCTTCGACGGAGTCCTCCTGTCCTGGAAGGGGAGGCCACCGGAGGCGTTTCCACACCCACCCTGGGAGGGCCCCGCCATGTGGGCCCTCGGGTCCCCTCATGGGCCTGGGGGGGCCGAGGGCTGGCCCTCGGCGTCGTGCATGGCCCCGTGCGCACGCAGGGTCTCGGGCAGGCTGAAGGTCTTCCCGCAGCGCGCGCACTCGTAGGGCTCCTTGCGGGCATGGGTCATCTCGTGGCGCTGCAGAGACTGCGGGTACTTGAAGGGCCTCTGGCACTGCCCGCAGGTGTAGGGCTTGGCCCCGGAGTGCGTCCGCAGGTGGTTCTGGAAGGCTGACGGGTAGGCCAGGACCTTCCCGCACTCGCTGCACGTGAACTCCCTCCGAGCCGCGGCCGCGCCCTCGGTGCGCTGGCCCCCGGCCGCATCGGTGCGCTGGCCCTCGGCGCGCTGGCCCTCGTGGGTGTCCTGGGCTCCGTGGTGTGTCTTCCTGTGTCGCGTGAGGGACCTGGAGTGCTGGAAGCTCCTGCCGCACTGCTCGCACGCGTAGGGCTTCCCCCCAGGGACGGTCCCCGCGGGTCTCCGGGAGGCACCAACAGAGTCCTTCCCACGGTCCTCACTTCTGCCCGGCCCCTCGGCCGCGTGGTCCCCCCTCGCGAGGCCCGAGGGACTGCACACCCCGGGGGGCGCTGTCGCCCACGCCTGGCCCGCATCGCTTCCGCCCTCAGTGCGCATCCCGAGCTGTCCCGCGAGGGCGGACAGAGGAAAGGTCCCCTCGCACGGTTCCTCCCCGCTGGCTTTCTCTCCGTGGCTGCCCGGCAGCCAGGGGCAGGTGCAGGCCTGTCCGCACCCCCAACGCCCACAGGGCCACTGTCCACAGGGCGACCCGGTGGCCCTCCCGCACGGCCTCGGGTCAGGAGCACCTCGCACACAGTGGCCGGGACGTGGGCCAGGGCTGAGGGGAGCCTCGCCGCCTCCACAGAGGCTGTCCTCCACACGACCTCTGCCAAAAAAACGGAAAGTCTCATAGCACAATGACAATGACGTTAACAGGGAAGTAGAAGTCTGCCTTTGCCTTCAGCACCGTGGAGTTTCTATTCTGAACTGTCTGAACCGGGGAGAGACAGGCTCTGGAAGAGGCCCAGGGATGTCATCACCAAACAGCTCTGACACCGTCTGCAGAGTAGCGCCACCCTCACATGGCACCAGTGTGCAGTGTGTGACGGTGACACACCGTTCCCCACACACCATCATTCAGGAGGGGCACCGATGGGTGTATGGTACTGATATCTGCACGGGGCTGGTCTCTAGGTCCTCCAGGGCTGGCCTAGTTCAGGGGGACACTGGGTTGGACCCTCAGGACCACAGAAAAATGGATGAATAAATAAAACGAAGGCACTGTGTCCATTAACAACTAGAAGATCTTTTAAATATATATGCAATACGTATACGTACAAAATAGGCTTCCCTCTAATAGTTTGTGAATTGTTTCATTTAGTATTTAAATAAAATTCAAAAAATTTCTCATTAAAATTCCTACAGATCAACAATTTAGAACCGTGAGGTCCCCAAACATGAGTAACTCTGTTTCAATGCTGGGACTCCATCTTAACCCAAACTGAAACTGACACTGCCAAGAAAAGGAGGATCACAATACCCGTCCACCCCCCCAGGCCCCTGGACACAGAGCTCTGCTGTTCCCCAGTCACCTGCCCCAGGTCCACCTCGCCCGCTGCCCCCTGCAGAAGGCCCGCTGCCGCCATTCTGTCAGTACCCTTCCCGGGACAGACTGTCCATGTGAAAGCTGTCCAGCTTCCCTGGCAGGACGGCACAGCTCTACGAGCTCCACCTTAATAATGGTCATGACCTACCAGTCCCCAGGGACACCCTTTCTCTTAGGAGTGCGACTCACCTCAGGTGTGCCCCTTGGCTCTCAGGCTCATCTTCCAGGGGATGGTCTCCAGAGTTTTCTAAAATGTGGGCATAGGAATTAATTCTTGTGAACCTTGCCATTTTATGTTCCTCAGATATCTCCCTACACATAATCTGCTGAGAGACTGATGTCCTGGCTTTAAATGGAGCCTCATAACTGAGACAGAAAAAGCAGACACACTGGTGTGTGTGTGTTTGTGTGCATGCGTACATGTGTGTGCATGTATGTTATGGGTTTAGGTGTTATGTGCGTATGTCTATGTGTGTGTATGTGCATGTCTATGTGTGTATGTGTATGTCTATGTGTACATGTGTGTGCATGTATGTTATGTGTTTAGGTGTTATGTGCATATGTGTATGTCTATGTGCATGTCTGTGTATGTGTGTATGTGTATATGTGTGTGCATGTGTGTTATTTGTGTATGTCATGTGTGTATGTGCATGCACGTGTGTATGTGTATTATGTGTGTATGTGCATGTCTATGTGTGTATGCATGTGTGTATGCATGTGTGTATGTATGTGTGTGTATGAGTATGTGTATGTATGTATGCGTGTGTGTGTGTGTGTGTGTGAGAGAGAGAGAGAGAGGGAGAGGGGAGAGACTCAGTATTTAACCCAGGCCCTCTACCACTGAGCTACACTCCAGCTGCCTTCCCCACTTTTAAACTTCTGAGGTAGGGGCTGGGCAGTGGCTCAGGGACAGAGTGCTCGCCTGGCACGCGTGAGGCGCTGGGTTGGATTCTCAGCACCACATACAAATAAATACAATAAAGGTCCATCAATAACTAAAAAATACATTGAACAATTTTTTTTTTTTAGAGATAATTTTTTTGAAATATCTATTTTATAGTTTTCAGCGGACACAACATCTTTCTTTGTATGTGGTGCTGAGGATCGAACCCAGCGCCACGCGCATGCCAGGCAAGCACACTACCGCTTGAGCCACATCCCCAGCCCCTACATTGAACAATTTTGAGGTAGCGCTCCACTAAGTTGCCAGGGCTGGCCTTGAATTTGTGCTCCTCTGCTCAGCCGCCTGAGTGCCACCGTGCCCAGCTAAAACGGGAGAAAGTCCCTCTGGGCAAAGGAAGAGGCCGAGGCAGCCGCAGTCTCAGGAGGGTCAGTGCAGCCAAGAGGCCAAATGGCATCTAGTCCACTCAACAGTGAAATCATCACAAAATTTCAAACAAGAGGCCCGAAGCCACCTGTGAAACTACACTCCTTCCAATGACACCGAAGAAGCTTCATCTTTAATCAAGGCAAAAGTAAAATCTGTTTAATTTGAGTATTTTAATTGTCACAGAAGAACTCTGAGGCTCAGCTCTGGGCCCGCCGACCCGTCTGAGATCCCAGCGTGTCCCCAGTAAGGTGCAGCCTCTGGAACAGGCGGAGACAAGCAGGGACAGTTCACTTCCCACACCTGGGGAGGGGCTCCTCACCTACTGAGGCCAGGTTCTGCCAGGTCTCCAGCATCACCTCTCTGTGCAGGTCCCTCTGAGCCGAACTCAGCAGTGCCCACTCCTCCACGGTGAAGTTCACAGCCACGTCCTCAAAGGTCACAGAGCCCTGAAAGAGCCAATGTGTGGTCAGGAGGCTGTGAGTCCGAAAGCACTGCCCAGCAGGACCCGGCGCCCAGGAGGTGGGAACAGATTCTCTGGTTTCCAGCGTCCACCCCGCGGTGCTGTAAAAGGCCAGGTCCCCGAGTGCCCCTTTCTCTCCCCGAGATCTCGCCAAGGGAAGGAGTCACGAGAGCTGGCTGGACTGTCTCCCGTCACCTGGAGAGCCCCGCCTTCTCCCGGTGCTGGGAACACAGGCTGCCTGCTGCCCCGCGGTCCCAGGCGAGCAAGCCCAGCTCCTGCGCCTCCTGACCTGACCCGCCAGCCCTCCCCACAGCCCCGGGCACAGGAGCGTCCACCCAGGCCGCTGCCCTTGGCAAAGCAGCAGGAAGGACAAGGAAGCTCCTCCAGCAGAAGCCCGGGGGACTGTGTGGAGACGCTCCTGACCGCTCTGCTGCCACAGGGCTTCCTGTGAGCGCCCGTCCACCCTCAGCACTGGACCCGGGAGAAGCCCCTACGTAGCCCGCACCACCGGACCCCGGGAGCGCTTCTCAGCAGGCCTCATGTTTCACACCCCTCTCTGCGGTCTCCTCCGGCTCTTGGCACAGGGGGCTGCGGGCAAATAAAATCAAGGCGGATGGACCTTTACTTTATTTGCTTTCTTATATTTATTTTATATTTCTATGCACTGCTGGGAATCCAACCCAGTGTCTCACAGGTAGGAGGCAAGCGCTCTGCCTCTGAGCTACGACTCTGCCCCAGGAGAAGAAGAATCTCAGTCAACATGATTAAGTGTGCAGCACTCTGAGTCACTGCCCACACACTGCTGACCGTTTTTAGAGTGGCCAGGAAAGTAGCTCAGTGGTAGAGGCTTGCAGACCACTCTCAAGGCCTCAGGTTCAAACCCTAGTACTGCAAAAAATAGTTTTTTTGATAAGATAACAGACTATAAAAACTAATTTTAATTTCAATTTTAAAATAATAATTTGAAATAATTTCAAGTTCCAAAGTATATCTAGTAAATGACATGAAATAACCAGCAAATGGGAAGCTCATGAAACATGAAGATCATTAAATGTTGCTGAATGCCACCGAAGCAGGCCCAGGAGAGAGCCCTCGTTCCGAGAGCAGCCCTGGGTGGCCGTACTGAGCACCTGCAGCACACAGAGGGCCTGAATGGACGTCAGTCGGCCCAGGCATGTTTCTGATTTTATGGAAAACTCCTGATGTTGAGGTGAAGGACACATGCCAAGGACAGCCACGTTTTCCACAGGACTGAGGAGGGAGGTCCCTGAAACTCAGCGAGGCCTTCACTCATGATGGTGGCCAGGAGGGGCTGAAGACACAGAAGGACACATGAAGACCACAGAGAAGAGTGGAAGGTTCTTAGTCAGCACCAGCTGCAGACGGTCCCTGTTTCTGGGGAAGAGCCACCACTGCCCGTGGCAGTGGGCATGGTGGACGCTGTGACACACAGGGCCAGGGCTGTGGTCATCTGGGATCAGCAATGTCTTCGCCATCTCCCTGAATGACAAACAAGGCCCTGGGATCTCGCAGCCCCATGTCCTGGTGGCCTATGAGCACAGGGTGTTAGGCACATGGGGAGACCACCCAGCTTCGCCCCCACGAAGAGCCCCGCCATCAGCATGGAGTCGAGGGACAGAAGGAAAACCTCCAACTGAAGAAGATCCTCACTGCACCCGCCAACCCATAGGAAGCTGGGAGACACCAGGCAGCAGAGGCCCTGGGCGTGAGCACACCCGCGCCAGTCACCCGACACACCGAGGACTGCTGCCGCGGATGCAAGTGCCCAGACTCAAGGGCAACCAGAAACACCCCTCAGCAGGCACAGGAGACCTGCTGCACCCGCCAGTGACCACCAGGAGACCCTGCTTTATACACTACATGGACAAAAATGAGTGCGAATCCCAAGTGTTGGTGATCAAATGGAAGAAATAAAAATGTGATGGTGGGGGTCAATTCCTACACTGTTAGCAAATTTCTAGGATATTAAACTTATCCAATTTACAACCCCATATTTTTTCCTCCAAAATTTAGAAACTTAAGATGCATTTTGCACATGGAGACCAAAACAAAGATTGATGTAGGAAAGATGAGGCCAGACACCCAGAGAATTTGCAGGAAGCAGATTTATTGAAGCTCTAGTGGTACAGAGAGGAAAACTGCAAAATTCTTTTGACATTTATACTCAGTGAGTGGTTACACAAGTTATTTTTTTTTTTGAGAGAGAGAATCTTTTTTTCTTTTTTTTTTTTTTTTGTAGATGGACATAACACAATGCCTTTTTTTTTTTAATGTAGTGCTGAGAATCGAACCTGGGTCCCACATGCGAGGTGAGCGCTCTACCGCTGAGCCACCATCCCAGCCCTACATAAATCATTATTTTGGGACTGGGGATTGAACTCAGGGGCACTCCACCACTGAGCCACATCCCCAGCCCTATTTTTTTTTTTTTTAATTTAGACACAGGGTCTCACTGAGTTGCTTAGCACCTGGCTTTTGCTGAGGCTGGCTTTAAACTTGCGATTCTCCTGCCTCAGCCTCCTTCTTGCTCCATATTCTTAGGAGGAACACAAGGGAGTGTTTACCAAGAAAAACAGAAATAGTAAATTTTGCTCAGCAACCAGCCTGACTGCAAAGGTAGCTGTTAAAAGAGGAACCTTGCAAGAAAGGGATGCTTCAAACCACAATGAGACACTCTCTAACAATCCTGCTGGCAGGGAGAACTGTTATGATTATGGTTGGGGCCTCTCTGGGGTCTTACCTCAGAACGACTACAGTAGTACTGTCTATGACATCATCGAAAAATAAACGTGAAACAACAAGCCCGTAAGCTCTAGAATCAGTGAGTTAACAGGATGACCCAGAGCCTCGGCAAACCTGTGAAAGAGGCCAGTGTGTCGGCGTGGTGAGGGCATGGTTAGTATTTTTTGTGTTTAGGAACAACCTCGAAACAAACCACTTGCAAACTTACAGGCCCCAGGAGCCTCCTCCAAAGCTCGGTGGCTCCTGTGAGGAGAAACTGCTCCTGCTGCGGCTGCACCAGGCTGGAGGCCATCCCAGCTCACCTCATGCACCCTGGGCGCAGCTGGACGCAGCCTCACCTCCCGGCCCCACACCCCACTCCTGTTTCACATCCCCACTGACAACCTGGGTGACAAGAGACCCCGCCCCAGGGCCTGAACACTGCAGCAGAACTACCATGTCCAAGGTCCAGGTAGAGAAGGAAACGCTCAGGCACTTTTTGTGTCGTTGAGTAACTGGAAACCGCTGGCCTCTAGGGGAAAACAGGCCTCAGCCAACTGCTCTTCTGTTTGTCGGCCCCGAGGTCCCATTTTACAGGGCACCGCCACCTGACGCCCCACGGAGGGAACGCCACAGGGACAGTTGTGAACGCTGCACCTTGTGGGAAGAGGGCTGCGTGGTTGTCTTTTGTTTTTTCGGTAGTTTTTTAGCTGAAGGTGGACACTGTACCTTTACTTCTCCCACGTGCGAGGCCAGCCTCGGCCACTGAGCCCCGCCCCGCCCCAGAGTCCTGTTTCGGGGACCACAACCTCTCCACCTGCTTCACCGTGGGGGGCCGAGCGCCTCCGCCGCCCCCGCGGCGGGGGGACCCTGGGAGGCCTTTCCGCGGCTGCGGTCACCAGGCGGCGCCAGGGGCAGCCGGACCGAGGCTCCGCGTCCTCGGCCACTGCGAGACACCCGGAGACGCGGGTCCACGCTGGCTGAGATCTGAGGCCCCCAAACCCAGCCCAGGGGACGGTGTCCGGGGCATCCCAGGTCGCCCGAGGCCCCGCGCCGACCGTCCCCAACGTCCCCTTACCCACGCGCGCCGCCCTCCCGGTGTGGCCCGCCCGGTCGGGGGAGACCTGCGGCCGCTCCCCCGCGCCCAGGCTCCGGCCGCCTGCACTCACCATCCTGAGCTCCTCCGCGGCCACGCGACGCTGCAGCTGAGCGGGGAGCCCTCCCGGGGACGCCGGGTCCGCGCGCTCCGTCCCCTGACTCTGATTGGACCGCGGGTCTCACGCCGGGCTCTATGATTGGCGGACCGCCAGCTCCCGACCCCCAGCTTTCTGATTGGACAATAACGCAGGGCTCCCGCCCCCCGAGAGGCTTTCGACGGGACAGGGGTCGGACCCCGTCGCGCTGAGTCAACAGTTCCGGGTCCCGGCCCTGGCTCCCTAGGCCGGACCTGGGCCCCCATCCCAAAAGGAGCACGCTGAGCGGACGCCGCGCTGCGGGCAGAGGCCGTGCCATCCTGGGGCCGGCGGATAAGCTCGCAGGAGGACCCCGCGGGCGGGCCGGGCGGGCCGGGCGCCTCCCCGCCTCCTGTCGCCCAGAAGGCTGAGGAGCTGTCCAATCCGGAACGAGAGGGGCGTGCCCAGAGAACCAGCCGGAGCGCTGCGGGGAACTCTAACCAATCCCGGGCGCCTTCCCGCCTCCTGTCGCCCAGAAGGCTGAGGAGCTGTCCAATCCGGAACGAGAGGGGCGTGCCCAGAGAACCAGCCGGAGCGCTGCGGGGAACTCTAACCAATCCCGGGCGCCTCCCCGCCTCCTGTCGCCCAGAAGGCTGAGGAGCTGTCCAATCCGGAACGAGAGGGGCGTGCCCAGAGAACCAGCCGGAGCGCTGCGGGGAACTCTAACCAATCCCGGGCGCCCGAGGCGGGGACCTTGGGAATCTGTCCAATCGGAGGTGAGACGTCGGAAGCGCGGCCCAATTAGGGGCGGGGGCGCGGCTGAGCGGCCCTGAGGCCGCAGGTGCGGGTCCGCGGTGACCGGCGGTGACCTGCACTGGCTGCGGGGGCCCAGGAGGGCGGAGGACGGTGAGTGGCGGCGGCGCCCGAGCTTGGGCAGGGACCCGGGGCGGCTCGGTCCCCCGAGCAGCTCCTCCTGCGCCGGGCGCGGACGCAGGTGTCCAGGGCCCCTGCCAGCGCGGCCCAACGGGTCCCTCGACTCCCGCGGCACTATCGGCCGTTCCCGCCGCCTCGCTGCCCGTAGAGCCGCGGTGGTGCCCACCTGGACACGGAGCGGCGGGGTACACGCTGAGACCCAGGCCTCCATCCGCTGCTGCCCCGCACGGTCCTCGGTCCGCCCGACCTCCCGACCCCACGGCTGCCCGGGTGGCCGGGCCCCACCGCCTGCTGCGCACCCCAGACTGCGCGGTGGGGCGACCCGGGCGCCCTGCTGGGGGAATGCCCGTGGACACGGGATGTCGACCCCCATTCCCCGCCCAGAGACTTGGAGGTCAGCTCCCTGCGACCTGCAGGTGCTGAGGTAGTGGGCAGTAGTGCGTGTCCGTGGGGGGGCGTGGCCGGCCTCGACCTCCATCAGTTCAGCTCTGTTCCCTGGGTTTGGGTCTGAAAAGATTTGTTCCCCTATTGGACCCTCAGTTTTTCAGTAAATATAAAAAACTATAGAGTTTGAAGATAAAAATATGTCCAAAGGGGTGAATTTCAGGTTTAAAAAAAAAATAATGTTTCAGCCCTCCCTTGGTTAAGTGTTCTCCCCCTTCTTCCCCATTACCACCTGTCCCTCGTGCAGAGTGGGATGTTTGTAAAATGTATTTTTGTTGAATATTATAAAATAGTGTTCAACGACCCTGAAGATTACAGGCAAGTCATATGAAAATATTTTAGACTTTTGTATGTGAAACAACATCTGTGCGAGAATACGGGATCTACGCACAGTTCCTAGAAATATTAAAAGTCCATCATGAAGGAAAGGCCAGGCTTGATGCAGAGCCGGCTTTCACCCTGGCACCCCCCTTGAAGTGAACCGGGTGTGGGGTTCCTGCACTCTGTGATATCTAGGTATACACACACAGAGCCTATGATTCATGTTACACATAGTCATATGGAGAATTCATATATCCGGCCGTGATTGTGGCTCAGCGGTGGAGCACTCACCTCGCACAGGGTGGGGACCCGGGTTTGGTCCTCAGCACCACATAAAAATAAAGGCATTGTGTGTGTCCATCTACACCTAAAACATAAGTAAATAAATATTTTTTAAAATTAAAATCAAATTCATATATCAAAAATAATGCGTATTTCGTTATATAATTGTAGGTGGTTTTGCACACTTGTGTGCATTGTTCTATGTCTCTACATGGGGTAAAAGCAAAGAACAATCCAGGTACCAAGGTGGAGTATTCCCTCAAATGGTTGTTTTCACGTTCTCCTTCAGGTGGCCCCGCAACTGGGAGTCGGCTTGCAGTTTCCTCCCAGTTTCCATGGTGCCTGTGTTTGATCTGCGTATTTATTGCTTCCCAACTGAATGTTAGATCACGCGGTGCAGAACCCGTCTGTTCTTCAGGGTGCTCGCCTCACGTCTGTGTTCACTAGACTTGTGTGATGGTAACCTGAACACGGGGGTCCAGGGAGCCAGGGGGCAGTGGGCGGAGCTAGTCTTGAGTGGAGAGGAGGCTAGGCTGGAAGGGGACGCTCCTCTGCCTCTCCACAGTGTTGGGCAGATCTCGCCAGCGCCCCACGGGGGAGTGGACAGCAGAGGTGTGTGGTGTGTGTGAGGGAAGGTGGGGCCGTGAGTGCGGCTTTGTAGTCACTGACCCCAGAGCTTCTGAGTGGATGGCGTCCCTGTCCCTGCATCCCCTCGAAGGCAAGCTGGTTCAGTAACGTGGGCTCTTCAGCGTCATAGGCATGTTGGAGCTGAAGTCTCTGCAGCTCTTAGGAACACTCACACTGTGGGTGCTCGGTCGGTGGCACACCTAACAATCAGTGTGGGAGAGAGGGTTACAGCATCTGACGGTTTAAAACCAGGAGTCTTGGAGTTTCCAGGGCCACGCCTGGTGTCAAGAGCCACCGGGAGGGTTCGTGGGACACTGTGAGGGTCTTGTGGTGTGACTACTGAGTTCAATCCCCAGTATCCTCCCCCCCGCCCCGAATGACACTTCAGTCCCCTGTGGTGGTGCAGGCCTGTCATCCCAGGGGTTTGGGAGGCTGAGGCAGGAGGAGTGAAGTTCAAAGCTGGCCTCAGCAACCTAATGAGACCCTCTCTCAGAATCACATATGAAAAGGGCTGGGGATGTGTCTCAGTGGTGAAGTGCCCCTGGGTCCAGTCCTCACTACCCTCCTGTGTGTGGCTCATGCCAGTTATCCCTGGGAGCTCGCGGCTCACCACCTACAGCTCTTGCTGCTAGCGGATGTGGGTAGACGGGACTCCACTCAGAGAAAGACGTGGGCAGGAGCTGCGCAGCTGACCACACTCCTCTCCAGCCGTGGGCACTCTGGTTTCTCCTGGTGAATCTTCCTGGATGATGGCCAGGTTGCATGTGACTAAGACACTCAGGGTCACTCCAGGGGCCTGGGCTGCACGCAATAACCACCAAGAGACAGAGAGACCTTTTTCTTTGGAGGTCCGCAGAAAGAGGGAGAGAGAGAGAGAGAGAGAGCCCCCCCCTTTGCGTGGCTGACCCCTTTTATTGAGGAGAAGCCATTCAAATGAAGCCAGGGGTCAGGTTTCAGGGGCTGAGTCTGGTTTCATGATGTCCACTGTCAGCAGATTGACTGACATCTAGGAAGGCCACACCCAAGGGCAGAGCAAGAGAAGGGGACACACAAAGAGCGTTTCCATGGAACATTCTATGCCAAACAGGGCAAGGGGTAACATCACAAAAGAACAGGTGGGCGTAGGTCCACCCATGGGGGTGTGGGAAGGCACACCCAGGCACGAAGACTCAGTTGCTCTAGGCAGCCAGATCACAGAGTGACACGCCACACCCATCAGAAGAGGAGGCAAAGCGGTCACGCGCTAGTGGGCTCCCACAGGTGAAGTGCAGGAGCAGCAGAGTGACAAGGCAAATAAATATACAGTGAAATTTAAGATTCTTCCAAAGGGTGACTCATCACCACACTGTGGGCCGAATCCGTCTCCTGGACAAGAACGTTCAGTCTCACAATCGAGAGGACATCCTCAAGACATCCTTCCTGTTTCATTGGTTCAGGGTCACGTCCACCACGGTGGGGACTGTGGCACATGTCTGTACAGGCGCAGAATGTGACCTACAGTCTGCCCAGGACCCTTCCCCAGGTCTTCCTTTCCTCTTTCCCCCTGGTCCCTCTACGCCACTGGGCTCCCTTCAGTTTTGGTGAGATCCTCCCTTATCTTTCTTCCCCTTTTTCCTCCCTGCACCCACAGGACAGGAAGCACAGGACCGCCTTCCAAGTCTGATTCCTTAACCTGCTGTTCTCAAGTTCCATCCATTTTCCTGCAAATGACATGATTCCATTTTCTTTATGGCTCAATAAAAGTCCACTGTGTATACCCCATGGCTTCTCTACCCACCCATCCCTAGGTGGATACCAGGCTGGTCCATAGTCTGAAAGCCTTAAGGTTTCTAATGTTTGTAAAAATGAGGCTGAACATGCTTATATCTTCATTCTTATAAAAGATAATTACTATCAACTCAATGAAGGGAGCTCCCACTGTTTACTAACACCCTTGGCCAGTCTGGAAACAGTGCTGAAGACGTATTTTGCAGCATAAATATAAATGAATTCATGACGGTAGTCTCATTCACTGCGGCCTGTATCCTTCATTCTGCGGTGGTTTCTATTTTACTTCCTTCTGTCTTGATACAGCACATAAAGCTTACACTTGCTTTATTAGGATTATTTTATATCTTTTACTAGCTTAGCACCACACGAAATTAATAAGACTTTTTAAAGTTACTATTATGAATGAATAAGGACGAATTTGGTAAAATTGTCACAATGAGTTTACTAAAATTTACTAAACTTGAATGCAGAGGTAAATTCACAGAGTTACAAAGTGATCTGGCCATTTATGGTTTTAATACTTTAATATATCCTTTCAGTCCATGGAAAATGATGGCACTTGTTAGTACAAACTCATTCCTGCTTCTCAGAAGTTCTTCCTACATCACACAGTGGGGACCCTGACTCACGTGGTGCACTGTGTGGCTACTTGTCACGAGGCAGGTGATGTGAATTCAGTTGAGACCAGTCTTCAGGTTTTCAATCTCCATCTTTTCCGGCCCATGTCTGAAGCCCAAGCCTCTCCCCTGGTGGTGGTCAGGCCAGCCTCGGCTCATCAGCCACGTGACCGTGAGGTGCCTGGGTGTGCCCTATGGCTGGAACTTTTTGGATAGAGGAACTCAATAAATCGCCAGACGCTTCTGTCCACCAGCCTCTGTGTCCGAGGACTCTGCCCAACGCAGGCCAATGTAGGTGTTCTGGGCACGTGTAGGGTGCTCTTGGCCAGGCGGTGGCGTCGGGTAGCTAGGTGGGTCGAGTGCACTTTCAACTGACAACATTTTCCGCACATGGGTCTATCAGGATGTAACATCATATATTCACAGACATCTACGTACAACTTATGTGAAAATATAATAGGATATTTCTCAGAAACTCTTTTTGTTTCAGTGACACATAAACAGTAACGGGACACGTATTGAGGGATTGTACTCAGTCCCCCGTCTGTCCCCAGTGACATCTCATAGATGAACCTGGTCAGGGCAGCCTCTCGACACTGCAGTAGGAAACAGTCCAGGTGTTTTTATGGCTGTTATTGACCCTGTCACCGTGGAATCAGGGATACAGAGGCGTGAGAAGTTTCAAGAGAATGAGGCGTCCATCATACAAATTAGACTACATACTTCACAAACGGGGACAGAAAGAACCTGGCAGGCCGCGTAGACCTTGTAGGGACACCCATCTGGATGTCTCACCTGGAGGTGCATCCATGAAGGGAAAGCCTTCCCTGGGGACCTGTGGCAGCCGCGACCTCCAACAGAATGGAGGACAAGCCGCTGATATGCATTTTAAAGATGCTTTTGATGGATGGGGCTAAACTCAGGAAAATAAGCCAGACCCTGGGGTCCCTGCGCACGGATTGCCACGTGGTGGTGACCTGACCAACTGAATCACGGCCTCTTCCAAAGCTCCTGCAAATTGGGCTAACAGAATTCCAGACAGGGCATCCTGGGAGGTGTAGTCCTGGCCTGACCCTGTGACCGTGACGCTAGCCACCTCTGTCTCCAGATGGCTGCTCCTCTCAGGCTTCTCTTCCTGATTCAGACCCATGGTCCAGTCCCCAGCAGGACAAAGAGCCCAGGGCATCCTGTGAAAACAACACTTCCCACCGACCGCTCTCAGGATCTCTGCCTGCTACCAGTCTCTGCCGACGAGTCAACCAACTGATAAGTGGCTGCAGAGCTCTACAAATAGAACCGTAGGCCTCTGGCCAAAGGTGTTTTTTGTGATAATGCATACCTTATGTAAGTAAAAAAGTATTAACATCAAAATTGTTACTTTTCTCAATGAAATAAAAAGGTAGGAAACGTGGGTATGTGGTGTTCCGCGTGGGACACAGGGACAGTGAGACGCTAACAGACCCACCTTTCATTGGCCTGATGGCCCGTGTTTACAGAACCACCAACGACTACGAAAGTCACACTTCCAATGTAGAAACACACGGCAAATTCCCCATTGGTGCAGCACACTTCAAAATGAGAAAAAGCAACTGAACTTATAGGAAAAACTACTCTATTGAAATTTCATGTTCTATAAATGAAAGAGCGCTTAGAGAAGTCTCACCCCAGTGTTGACTTGCAGGAAAACTGGAAATTCATTTGATAGGGTTTCACTTTTAGGATGAGGTATTGGCCAAGGCGAGGCCCCATTTATCAATAAGATTTCTCTCCTGGGGTAAATTTTCTGGACCTTTATAGATGACTTAATCTGCATAGGTTGGTTTGTTTGTTTTTTTTTTTTTACATACTACTTACATTTACAGGGTTTCTTTCCGTGGCGACTTCTCATGTGACCTTGGAAGGATTTGGCACAACTGAACCCTTTCCCACAGTTTTCACATTTATAGGGCTCCTCTTCCAACTGCGCCGCATTTTCGGAAGGCTGAGGGCCCCCGGGAGGCTCTTCTGCGCCGCTCACACTCACAGCGCTCTCTGCAGCGTGCTTCCTCAGGTGTTTACGCAAGGAAGAGGCCCAGCCCAGAGCCTTCCCACACTTGTCACATCTGTAGAGTCGCTTTCCGTTCTGCAGGATCACGCTCCCTGAAGGGGCTCCCGTCCTGCTGGCACTCACTGATTTCTTTTTCGTGTGCATTCTGACGTGTTTGTGCAGGGATGAAGGCCAACCAAAGGCTTTCCCACACTTGTCACATCTGTAGGGTTTTTCTCCGTTGTGAATCCTCACGTGTCTCTGAAAGGACGTGAGCCAGCAGTAGGACTTCCCACACTGCTGGCACTCATAGGGTCTCTCCCCGGTGTGCATGATCATGTGGACACGGAAGGACTTGGGGCAGCTGTAGGCTTTCCCACACTGCTCACACTCGTAAGGTTTCCCTCCGGTGTGCATCATCACGTGCACGCGGAAGGACTTGGGGCAGCTGAAGGGTTTCCCACACTGCTCACACTCAAAGGGCTTCTCCCCGGTGTGAGTCCTGATGTGCTCGGTGAGGGAGTAGGAACGGAGAAAGGTCTTCCCACAGAACCTGCAGGCGTAGGGCTTCTCCCCGCTGTGGGTCTTCACGTGCGTCCTGAGGTACGAGGGGCGGCTGAAGGCCTTGCCACACTCGGCACACTTGTGCAGCTTCTGCCCCGTGTGGATTCTCCGGTGCCTCTGCAGGGAGGACGAGTGGGTGAAGACCTTCCTGCACTCGCCGCACTCGTAGCGCTTGGCTGCCCGGGGGGGTTTCCTGGGCGTCTGGCAGGAGGAGCTGCCACCCTCGTTCCTTTTACCCCGTGCACAAAGTCGCTTCAGCGTGTGGATTCTGCTAAGAACGGGGAGCACGTCGACGACTATTAGCGATTCATTTTTAAAATTTTTTATGTGTTTTTTACTTTTAGTTTTTTATGTGGTGCTGAGGACGGACCCCGGTTCCTCCCACAGACTAGGCCAGTGCCTACCCCTGAGCCGCGCCCAGCCCCGTGGCCTCTCCTGGTTACACACTGGGGTCACATCCGCCTCCATGTGAGTGTAGGTGTTCTGCCCTGTTCTGAACCAGAGGCTCAGGAAGAGGGTTCAGCCATAGACCATGACCACAGAAATAGTGACGTCTGGGGATCCGTGAGGATGGCTTCCAACCGCATCGTCTTTCAGATACTCCATGTTCCAATCATATTCAGAGAATTTCTGGAAACTTCTCTTTGAATAAATTTGGATCCAGCTTGATCTGCCCTCCTCCCTCCCCCCTTCTTTCCCTCCCCTCTTCCTGACGTTGAACCCAGGGGTGCTTGATCACTAAACCACCTCCCAGCCCACCCACCATTTTGGGGTTGAGTTCGACCTTGAAATTGCCATCCTCCTGCATCAGGGTCCTGAGCGCTGGGATTTCTGGTGGTCACCGCTGTACCCAGGCTTGGCTTTATACTCTTTTTGGGTTTTTTTAGTTCTTTTTTTTTTTTAATTTCTCAGTTGTAGATGAACACGACACCTTTGTTTTTTTATTCTTACGTGGTGCTGAGGATGGAACCCAGGGCCTGGCACCGGCCAGGCGGGCCTCTGCCCCCGCCCCCTCGCCCCTGTGTGTGCCAACTTTCCCCCTTACACACTGAGAGTCCCACTAAGCGACACTCACCTCAGATGTCTCCCCTGTTTGTTGTCCCTCTTTTCGATGCAGTGCTGTCCCCAAGTCTCTCCCAAGAGGGAAGCCCAGGTGTTGTTCCTTTTGAACCTGGCGATCTTCTGCTTGTTGGACAACAAGGCTCCTGGCCGGGCGGGCTCACTGCGCTGGCTGCCGTCATCTGAAACCCAGCCAGGGACAGACGGGAGGGCGGCGCTGAGGCCCGGCCCAGCCAGGAGCTCGCTGTCCCCTCATTCTACTGAGACGGGCCCCGGGGACCAGAACGCAGGCCCACGGCCGAGACCTCCCTGTGGCCTCCGTCAGCCTTCTGTTGCTCCGACAGGACACCTGAGACCCGGACATGCTTAAAGAGGTCCGTCTGGGCTCGTGGTTCTGGAGGCTGGAGGCTGGCTGCCACGTTAGGTGGCTCCCTCTGGCCAGCTTTGGGTGAGGCCCCCCCCCTGCCGTGTCAACCGTGGCAAAGGAGGGGACGGGAAGCGGTGGGGAGAGCCGAGGGCCGGGTCTGCTCTCCCAGGAAACCGCTCGGTGGGCGCCAGCCTGTCCCTGAGGCCAGCGTGCTCCTGCGAGGACCGAGCTCTCCCGACCCCGTCCTCCAACACGCTCCCGCCTCCCCCGGGGCCTGTGAGTGGGAGCCCACACAAATGGCCCGGAAGCCAATCACGAGTCAGTGTGACCTCCCTGATGGCGGCCGTGACAGCCTCCTTACCCAGGGTCTTCCCCATCTACTTTCCACACTGTGGAAGGGGCTTAGGTAGGTGGCGGGTGAAGAAGCCGCCCTCACCCACGGAGGCCAGGTGCCTGAAGGTCTCCAGCATCACGTCCCTGTAGAGGTCCCTCTGAGCACCGTCCAGCAGGGCCCACTCCTCAGGGGAGAAGTCCACGACCACGTCCTCAAAGGCCACTGGGTCCTAGGACAGACCATCGATGTGCACCGAGGGGCTCCGCCCTGGGGACCGACTCGGCTCACAGGAGGCTCCCCCCGACCATGGCTCCCCACGTGGAGGTGACATTACTTAGGTTGTCACACTCAGATCTTGAATGTCCCCTCGGAAGCTCCTGAGTCAGATGACGATGCAGGAAGTTTCAGAGGTGACATTGTTAGGTCATGAGAACTGTGACCGCACGAGTGGCTGATTCATGGGGATTCGAATGCAGTTCTGAGTGGTCACTAGGGGCAGGTGGGCCTGGCTGGAGGAAGAGGTCGCTGGGGGCGTGACCTGGGACGAGATCCTGTCCCTGGCAGCGGAGCCGGGCGCCCCTCCTGCACTCCCTCCACAGTGGCTCTGCCTCAGCCAAGCCCAGAGAGAGGCGGGCAGCCAGGACGGAGCCTGAAGCTGTGGCCCGGAATAAACTTGCCCTCTGGCTTGTTCTGCTCAACTATTTTGGTCACGGTGACACAAGGCTGTCCACACACAACCCAGGGGCGGGGCGTCCCGGTGGCGTGGGTGAGCCCGTGGGAGGCGCGGGGGCTCTCACCTGCCTGTCGGGGAAAAGCAGGCTTTTCATGGGTCGGCCTTGTCGTTGGTGCTCCTTTTAGAATAACTGGGTGTGTGAACACTTGAGGTTCGCCCTGGCAGGCTCTGGGTGGGACCACGAGGCGCTTTTGCAATTACACCCGGTTTCTCCTCGCCTGTCTATTAGGGTCTGTCATTTCTGCCCCCTCCCGGAGCCAGCGGCAAAGCTCAGGCCTGTCTTTTGGGTAAGATTAATTCTTTTTTAAAAACATTTTTTTTAGGGCTGGGTTATGGCTCGGCAGTAGCGCACTTGCCTGGCATGCGCGAGGCACTGGGTTCGAGTCTTGGCACCCTATATAAATAAATAAAATAAATGAATAAAGGTCAATCAACAAATGTTTTTTTTAAATCATTTTTTAGTTGTATATGGATGGACACAATACCTTAATTTTTTTTAAATTTATTTGTATGCGGTGCTGAGGCTCAAATCCAGTGCCCCACACATGCTGGGCAAGCGCTCTGCACTGAGCCCCAGCCCCGGCCCTGGGCTAATTCTTTACTGCACCCCAAGCATCCCATTTTGTGATGAAATTTCAAAATAGATCCCTCTAGATCAGGAAGAGCACAAGATTCCAGAAAGATGCCTACTTTAATTTACAAAATATAGAACAAAAGCAAAATAAATGAACAGGAAAAGGAAAGAATTATTCAGGAGAGTGAGGAGCCCGAGCCTGGGCTCTGTGGAGGGGTGAGCAGTAGACACTCAGGCCCAGCCGGGGCTGGCATCAGGGGGCAGGAGGGGAGGTGACAGGAGGGGAGGGGGCTTGTCTGCGGCGGCAGAGGTGCTGGCTGTGGCACTGAGTGACATGGAGGTCAGGCAGAGTTCTGAGCCCAGCAGTGACCTGATCCAGCCCAGTGTGCCTCTGTGACCTCCATCACCCTGGTCTCGGGGCTCGGGAGCAGGTCTGCACATGGCTGTAGCCAGGTCGTAGGAGGTGGAGGGTCTGAGGGGAGCAGGGGTGCGGTGCGCGTGGATCAGGTGGATCTGAAGTCCAGCCAGCCACGTTCCCAGGGGACCGAGGGCGGGTGCCGTGTGAAAGGGCAGACCTCACCTGCCTCGGCGGAGTTAGAGGCCACAGAAGAGGACCAGGGAGGATGGCGCCTCCGCCGTGCAGCAGGTGGGGACGGAGATGAGGATGAGGCACAAGAAGGCAGGAGACAGGGTCACTACTGCCCCGCAGAGGTGTGAGCAGGCAGGGATTCCCGCGGGAGGAGGGGCGCCCGGGGACAGCCACCTTCTCGCCGGCCCCTGGGAGGCTGAGGATGGCCTCAGCTTGGAGACCTGCTCCCCAGGCGGTCCCCCTCTGCTGGACTCCGTGGAGGTCTGTATTTCTGGACGGGCTGCTCATGTGTCTGTGTTGGTGCATGTGGATATTTTAATGAAGCAAAATCCAGAGTTCAAAGAACCCAGATCACTCAAGCCCCTGGTTTCTGTACCGAGGACGGAATAGACCTGGACGCACTTTACAGTTCAAGGAGAGAACACGGCCGGTCCTTTCAGAAGACGCTACGCAATTGTTTCCATAGAAACCACCACACGTCCACGTTCCTAGGTGGCCCTGATTTCATAGCCTAAGAACGATCGTTAACCTCTAGAGGCCACACAGGAGATGAGCCTGGGCCACCCCTGTCACAGACGCCCGACCCTTGGTGGATCTTGGTCACTCACCGTTTACACACCAAGCCCTCCAGGCAGGAGGAGGACAGATGTGAGCTGACCGCACTCCAGAGGGGAGCAGGGAAAACCCGGCCCAGACCGCCCAGCGGGACGCCCACCAGCCGGGTTTGGCGAGGCCCCTTCCCTTCTCCAGAGACCCCCCACCTCCCACTCCCCTCATTAGAGTCGAGCGACCAGATCACGTGGGGAAGGAGACCCAGGCAGGAGGGCAGGGCCAGCCGGTCTCCCACTCGCTGGACTCCAGGGTCACGTCGGGCCATCCGACCACGTGGGGCATCCGCCCTGACCACCTGTTCCCAAATGTCCCCAGCCACCCTGCCAGGGACACTGGCTGGCGTCCCCGCCTGGTCTCTGCATTTTGCTTGGCAAGTTGGGGTCTGGCTCTCCCCTGGGCCTGTCTGTGGGACTCCGGGCGACAGGGAGGGTCCTCTCTGGCCTCTCAGAGACCCCACCCCCCCACGGTCAGCGTGTCCCCCAGAAACTAAAACCTGGGGGAAGAACTTCCCGCGGCGTCCGGGCCGAGCAGGGACAGAGGCTGCTCAGGGTCCCGGGCACCCCATGCCCACCCTGCTGGGCTCTCCAGAGGGAGAGGACAGGACCCTCCCAAGGCCAGCACTGGGCAGCTCCCACCCACACTCACCATCCTGCAGCTCCGGGCTCACGCGCTCTGGGGGTCCTGGGCAGCGCCAGGCAGCGCACGGCATCTGGGGCTGGAGGCCACTGAGACCCGCCCAGAGGCCTGACTGGACTGGGTTGCTGACCCCAGTGCCCCATTGGACGGCCACGCCCCAGACACGCCCCAGGCCCTGTCCCAAGAGCACCCCAGCTCCTGATGGGCCATTCCTTGACTGGACACTTCCCATGCAGCGTGTCCAAGGGAGGCTGCCCAGGCCCTGGGCCCCCAGGGTCTCCCTTCTGAAGGGAAGATGGTCCTTAGATGGGGGCAGCCCGGGGCCCTGGGGCCGGACTTGGGGTCAAGGGAGGGGTCGGGGAAGGTTCCCCACCCGTAACCAGGACTTTCTAGCATATGAGGACACACTGGCCAGCTGCCTCCTCTAGACATGGCTCAACGTCTGGAGTCCTTGACCACGGCACAGCTGGGGGACCCCAGGACAATGACCGGCTCTGAGGCCAGCCAGCCTTCAGCAGGCAGAGTGCAGGGGACACTCGGCTTCGGCCTCCTGAGCGTACGCCCAGGTCACGCGGCTGTGCCTAGGATCCTGAAGGCAGGTAAGACGGCTCTGTGCTCTGAGATGTCTGTGGACATAGGTGACCAGGGGACACCGCTGCAGGCCTGTCCCCAGGACAGACTTCACAGGGTCCTCTGACCGTGGTAGTCACTTAAGCGCAGGTTTCTTGCCAGGCCAGAGCCGTCGGCTAAAGGACCCCGACACCAGGCCCCGGCTGCTCCCTCCCGGGCCTGGGGCCACTCTCAGTCACCAAGGCTCAGGGCTCCTTCCCCCACACGACGCCGGGCTCTTTACCAGGCACCCAGCACCGCCCTCTCTCACGCAGGGCTTGGCGGCCTCCTGGGGCTGGAGCCCTGCCAGAGCTGCCAGCTGTCCCCACCCAGCCCTGAGGGCCGGGCACTCCGCTGGGATCACGGCCCACAGAGCAGCTGCAGCTGCCCTCGCATCAGGGGCACTGTGACGAGCGGCGACGCCGCCCTCAGGTCCTCCCCGGCCTCCCTCCCACCCCGTCATCGGAGCCCGTCCCTGGGTCTCTCACAGAAGCCCTGGGCTTCCTGCCGGCGCCACGCCCCTCTCCTCCCGATGGAACCGCATCCCTGTTCTGCGCCCCCGCGGCACCGTCCTGCCCACTCCATCACGGAACCGTCAGGAGGTGAGCAGGGCCCTCCTACCACCGAGGCGGTCAGCTAACGTCCAGGTCATCGTGAGCACAGCGCCCCTGGACACCAGAGCAGCTCATGACCACTTGGCCCCGGCCTGCGCTGGCCAGCCAGGAGACTTTCCTTCCCTTAAAGGGGCCGCCCGCTGCGAGGGCAGCCAACACGGGCCAGGGTTCACGGATACCCGCCCCGGCCAGGAGACAGGGTCGTCCACCACGTCACTGAAATGTCTGAAAAGACGCCACAGAGCCCTGCCCTGCCACTCGTCCCCCGGGATCTCCCCAAGTGCTCCTCCAAGGCCTGTCGTCTGAGTTGTGCGTTTCTTGGGCAGGTGGCCTTTAAGATTTACACACAGAAGGGCACTTGTCGCACACACAGATGAGGTGACACAAATCACTCACTGGGGACGGGTTCATCAGGAGGCTGACTCGATTTCCATTTGGAATCCACGAGACAAGAACCCAGGGAGAAGGAATGGCTGGGGTCCGCCGCCACCTGGGGGCACGGCCACCTCTGGGAGCGGTGACGCTCATCAGCTGAGAGGCCTCGGCCGCGCGGACCCCACCTGTAGGAAGCAGTGAGTCCACTTCTTCTCAAAAATCCAGCTTTGTCAGAATATCCCGACGCAGATGAGACCCACGTAAAACGTCTTTGGAGTCCCTGAACCCCCAGGTGGCACCTGGCGGGAGAGTCCTCTGGAAAATGGCCCGGACTCACGAGAGCCGTAGGGAGCAGGAGAAGGGAAGGAACTTCCCGAGCAAGAGCCTCCGACTGTGCAGGACGTGACCTCGAGTGGCATACACAACAGACTGGGGCGGCCACACTGTGGGACACCCCCGGGTGATAGGAAGAACCGCGAGGAAATGATCCCCTACGGTTCTGGATGTCGTCCTCCTCCAGAGCAAGGCCCCGTGGTGAGGCACCGTCCAGGCAGCACTCGGGAGCCCCTCCCCGCCCCGGATGGTCATCCGACAGGATCCTTCCTCCAGAAGGTTCCAGCTAATGTGCCACCCTCGTGCCGTTTCCTACACTACGTTTTACCCCCAAAGAGTCAGCCAACACGATTCCCCTCCACCTCACGGTAAGGGAACGTCGGAGGCACTGTGCGCAGAACGGCCCTCCCCACGCACCCTCAGGAGACCGGGCCACTCGGGCGTGGGACCTGCGTGCTTGACGCAAGACTCACCGCAGAGCAAGTGACCAGGAGGGGCCTGCTCAGCTGCCCCCAAGGGCGAGGGCAGTGGGCTCTCAGGGCGATGCGGCCGGAGGCTCTGGAGTGTGGCGCCCACAGCCCTGGTTTCAGGATTCACGTCGGTGCCTCTGAGGGCCGGGACACAGCCTCTGAGCCTCACCTGAGGAGGGCACACAGAGGGTTACAGGGCGCGAGTCATTCAGGGTGCAGCGGGAGGTCGTGGGGAATCACCTGCAGGGATCTGTGACAGTGCCCAGCGCCGCCTAGAACCATGCAGTGATCTTTTTTATTTGGGGGGTAGGATGGATGAAATCGACCCATGCATTTTGGGGTGAGTTTGGAGGGCTCTGAGACAGTCACCTCCTAAGTAAGTGACCACTTAAGTTAGATGGTGGCTCTGCGGCCCGATTCATTCCGATAGTGCCTTCAGGAGGCCTGGAGCAGCTGTGCGAGCACGCGGCTGGATCAGGTCACAAAGTGGGAGGTCATCGATACTGCACAAGAGAGAACCTCACAGAAAGGTCACGTTGCCGCTGGATTTAGGATCTGGAAAGTCTCGGACGGGGATTCACAACCGAAAGCCCGTGAAAGAGAATTCAAAAGAAAATGGAACGGGACGGGCCTCGAGGGATCAGCTTCACCAAGAGCAGAGGAGCAGACTCTCAAGGGGAAAAGGGTGGCGGGCTCCAACAGGGGTCTGGTGGCATAGGGTTCAGCAGAGCCAGGTCGGGGGGGTTGGTGTCAGGCTCATTTAGGGTGGAGCAGGAGGGCGGTGGGGGAACACTGTAGACAGGGGAGTCCCCGGAGCCGACTGTCCACCTCCTTCATTCCGCACTCTGGGAGGGGATGATGAACTGGGGGCCGAGTCCTGGCTGCTTCCTGCTGCGATGGGGTGGGTAGGAGACCCCTGCAGAAATCTGGCGTAGGACAGGGAGACGGGAGGGACTTTAGGGCCCTGTACAGTGCTGGGAGTTGTGGCTTAGGGGGTGCAGAAGGAGGAACCTGGACATCCTCGTGGGTGGCCCCTTCCTGGTGGGGTTCAGAGAGCCACGTGGCTAGTGAAGGAGGAGGTGGCTTCCGCATGTCCTGGGTGGACAGCGCACCTTACCAAGAAGAGCCTCAGTATCAAGTTAGGAAAGCCATGGGGGGCTGGGCTGGGGCTCAGGGGCACGAGTGTGAGTCACTGGTTCCATCCTCAGCCTCACATAAAAAGTTTTTAAAAATAAAGATATTCTGTCCATGTACAACTTAAAACATATTTTTTAAAAAAAGTTCCATTGACAACTAAAAGATATTTTTTTAAAAAGCCCGGGGGGGGCGGAATGTCATTACAAGGAAAAATGAGTGTTAGAGGGGTTAAAAGAGGGAGGAGCCAGCAAGTCCTCCGTCTTAGGAATCAGCTAGTTCTCACCTCTGCTGTTCCGTTGGGTCCTGTAGTTGGGTGACCTTATCAGTCCTGATGGACACAGAAGCCACATTCTTCCTTGAAAAAGAGGCAGAGGCCACCTTGTTTAGCAGGAGGAGATCTGGGCCCCCCTGATTCTGCAGGACAGCAGCCGCCCGGGATCCAGCTGATTTTGGAGTCAGTACTGACTCGGCCACCTGTTGGGTGCCTTCGATCACCTGCACTGTGAAGAGAGGTTCCGAATCCCCCCATTCCTGGCCCTATGAGCAGGGGAATAGGCTGAGGGGCTTTCCTGGGTCTGGTGTGCGAGGTTATCTCAAGATAGGCAAACCTTGGATGTAGGTAAAACAAAAATGGGAGGAGTCAGGTCCACCAAGGTACCGAGGCTGCTCCAATTTTTGGTGGGCAGGGGAAATATGGGCCTCACAAAGGAAAAATGCCTCAGGATTTGGGGACACCAGGGATGTGGGGCTGACACAAGGGTATGTCTTACCTTCTATTAAAATAGAACTATTGTCTCTTCTTTTAAATGCCCAGGGATGGGTCTACTTTGGTTACACCTGGTTTTGCTAGGTGGTCAAGATCAAGCTGGTCAAATTGATCTTGTTCCTATCTATTGTAAGAGTCACAACCGAGTTCCCTCAGGGGATCACTCTTGGAAGCTTGTGAGCAGCCTCTCAGCTCATTTTGTGCCATTTCCATGATGGCTCAGGGTTTCCTTGGCCACGTGGCTTCCCTGGGAAGCATCAGGGATGTCTCCCTTCTCCAATGACCCTCTTCTCTGCAGCATGTGCACTGGTTGGCCTTCGGTTCTCCAGGGTCTCATGGATCCCCCTGGTGGGGAGGTCATGTGGCCCAGAGTTGCAAAGCCCAGGTTCAAGCCGACTCAGAGGGCAAGAGGCACATATTGGCCATTTTCTCTCTCTTGCCCTTTTATTTCCTTATCTTTAGTCTCTAGGCTTTGGTCTTAAACATCGAGCAAGCCAGTTTCACGAGTCTTAAAGTAAGAGTACTGGGTTTTAAAACTTTGATGTCTATAATTTTACAGCATTCACCCCTTTTATTTAATTGGGGTCGGTATTGGGAGTGGAAATTAGCCCTACATCCTGGACGTCTACAGATGATGGCCTATTATCTCAAACTAACCCAAGTTGCCATATTGAAAGTTGAACTTTTGTAGGACACCAACAGACAACAGTTAAAGTTCACCAGGAAAATATCAAATAAAATTGTGAGGACCCACTCTGAATGATTTGTGCCTTCCACCCTGAAGTGGGAGGCTTTGACTGGCCACTACATTTCATAGTGACCTGGACATTGTCCTGGTCCAGGAAGTTGAGGGTGTGTCTTCAGATGTAGGCCGTGCCCCGTGGGCTGAGTCACACTCACCTGTCCCCGGTGACCCTGCCCCTTCTGACCTTTTTTTTGGATGGAACTTTCTAACAATAAGGGTCCCCCCAATAAAAGCCCACTTCCAAATGTGCTCGCTCTCTCTCTCTCTCCCTCTCTCTCTCTCTCTCTCTCTCTCTCTCTCTCTCTCTCTCCAGCCTCTCCTGACTTTCTCCTGCTCTCCCATTTGGGGACCCTGAGGCCGAGAGCAGAGAAGCCGTCGGGAAACTTGTTTAAAGGTAAAGCGTGTCTGTGTTTAATTTGGTGTTTCTGGAAATTCACTCGAGCGACCTTTAGCTGCCCGTACAGGTCAGAGGCAGCAGAAATCAACAAGAGTAAAAACGTGTTGAGATTGTACAATAGCTGGGAGCTAAGAAACACGATTTTTACAACCCCAATCTTTTACACTAGACCTTGGTTTGAAGAAAATAAGCTTAGGAAAATGTTCTTCTAATCTTATACTATGAAGACTTGTATACGTGGAAGATATGCACACATTTACCGTACAGAGAGATCAGTAAAGCACCACAATTACACAGCTGTTTTTATATTGACTAAGTTTAGCATTTAAAGAAAAATTCAGAATTTTTAATGTAATATAATACACTAAAATAACAGTTGTTTAACCTGAGTTGTACAAACCCTAATTCCTTTAAGGCCAGTTGCTCTAAAGAATAAAACTTAACAGACACAAGAAATTATCTTTTTTTAAAAAAAAAAAAACAACTTTATTTATTTATTTTACTTGTTGATAGACCTTTATTTATTTATTTTTGGTGTTGAGAATCGAACCCAGTGCCTCACATGTGCCAGGTAAGCGCACTGCTACTGAACCACAATCCCAGCCCAAGAAATTATCTTGATAGATAGGAGCAAATTAATGTTTTAAAAATCTTTATTAATTTAACCCACAAAGGATCAAACTTTGGTTTACATCAGTACTTCTATTTGGCCTTAGGAAAAAAGCCTTAAATAATTTTGACTGTGCTAATTATATACATCTAATTTAGTCATACAAACTCTTTGAAATTCACCCTCCACAAACCTTCTGCAACTTAGATATTTTACAACATTTTACTAAACCACACAAAGACTTTCTCATCCAGAATCATTTTCCCTTCTACTTTCTATATTAAAATACATTTCCCTACCTAGAACCTTCTGGTATCTCTTTCCCAGCTGTTGACCCTTTTCTTAATTCACACTCTGAAACAATTTTTTAATATTCATTTATTTTTTAGTTGTAATTGGACACAACACCTTTATTTATTTGTTTTTATGTGGTGCTGAGGATCGAACCCAAGGCCTTGCTCATGCTAGGCGAATGCTCTACTGCTGAGCCACAACCCCAGCCCACACTCTGAAACAATTCTAACAAAATTTCTGAAATTTGACAAATTACTCCACTTTAATAAGATAAAATACTTTGTTTTTATGGTACTTTAAGTGAAGTCCAAATGAAACCTCTTGAACTCTCTGCATATAAATCACAACTGATAGTATCTTAACTCTTAGTCCCCTTGTTTTCAGTGAAAACACAGACAAAGCAATCTTAAACATTTTTCCATTTACCAATTTATGAAAACACACACATAAGGTTTGAATATATTACCTTATGGAATTTAAGAAGTGAAAAGTACCTGATTTTATATTCAGTAGTTCGCACTTTAACTTTGTAAATTTATTGGTGATTAATTTATGATTAATCTGACTTATGTTTAATCTAACTTATTCATTTCTAACTGTAAAAACCAAGATATCATAAATGTAGTTAACAGTATTGGCCATCACTTCCTTGTTGGAAAAAATCCTAGAAGCAATGGATATTACATTCTAGACATTTTATAGAAATCAACATTCTATTAAATATTGTCTGACAACTTCTTAGAAAAAAACTTGCAAGTTAGCAATTAAAAAAATTTTATTAGTTGTAGATGAACACAATACCTTTATTTATTTATATGTGGAGCTGAGGGCTGAACCCAGGGCCTCACCCGGGTTAGGTAAGTGCTCCACTGCTGAGCCACAACCCCAGCCCTTGTGAGTTAGTAATTTTAAAGACATCTTTACTCTCATTTGTTTACCTAATTTAATTTGAACATTTTCAATCATGTGAGCTTAAAGATATCTGGATCCATTTTCCTTTTAAATTTTAATTTATGAGCGCTCATGTATCTATATGCCAATTTTGACACATGTACATGACATGTGGACACAGACACATGTAGACACAACACACGATACACATGATACACACGTACCCAAAGAGGACATTTTCCCCAATGTACTTGAGAGCTGATCCTTGAAAATCAGCCTTTGAACAAAGACAAAGTGTAAAAACTGGAGTTAGATAAAATAAGACTGATCAGAAAAAGATATTGATCTCGGCACACAGGATCAAATGTGGATTCATCATGAAACCGTGGGCACAAAAATATAGAATCCAGGCGTTGGGGATTTAGCCGTGGCAGAGCCCTTGCCTAGCATGAGTTTGGTTCTTGGCCCTGAAAAAAATATGTAGAATTTTAAAGACAAGAGTTGGAGAAAATGAGACAGCCATGACATGATCAGAGTTCACTTTTTGGCTCAGATTAATTTAGATACTGAAAGAATGAGAGGGCCCTGGAGCTGCCAGGTAAAGACGCTCCCTTCCCTTCCCGACCCGTCCTGCAGTTTAGGGAGGAACGTGTTAAGAGAGCTGTGTGGTCGACACGTGGGTCCAAAAGGCATCTGGATGCACAAGTGACCTCCCCCCCCCGGTCCCAAATGGATCCTGTGTGAGCCTGGCACGTCTTGCAGGCCCCACGATTTACAGTTGGAACGTGAGCCTTGGTGAGCGGGGACCTGGCAGAAGCTCGGGGAAGCTGCGTTCTCGAGCTAAACTCACGCCTGCGGCATTTTAGCCCTTTGTTCTTTGTGAAATCAGCCTCCCAAGGTGTGGTCCTGTGATTTACGATTCCCCAGAGACGGGTTTTACGCCCCCAGTTGACAATCGGGCCAGGTTGGTGCAGACAGCCACCGGCATCCCCTTTATCTCAACTGTGGGTCATCCCCCAACATCGAGCAAGCTCCCCTCCAAACAAAAAATAATAAAAAAAGAGAGAAATGGGCGCCTGCGGGGGAACACTGTCTCCCTGATCCCAGAGCCTCTGGGGTCAGTAGCTCCTGCCTTTCCTTCCATGGCCTCGGGCTGGGCCTCTCAGAGTGGAGGAGGATGTTCGATGACTCTTTTAATTTCAGGGAGGACATTTTCCAGCTGGCTGTGCCCTTGAACTGTCTGGCATGCTCCCTGGGTCCTGGGGGTCCTCACACTCAGGGACCACGGTCGCGCCTCGTGCTTCCCAGTCTGAAGTGCAGGCTCGCCTGGTGGTGCCCTGGGTGACGTCTCCACTGGAGAAAGAGAGGACTTGGATTCCTGAACCAGGACGGAGCAGGGTGGCCTGCTCTAATTAACGGAGACGGCGTCTCCACCTGCAATCCCAACCCTGCAGGACCCCCGGGGTCCAGGTGAGCCCGAAGCCTGGGGTCTCTGCAGGGCGCTTCTCCACGAGACCAAAGAATGAGAAGGCCAGTGTCGCACGTGGGAACAAAGTGGCCGAAAGTGGCCCCTGACCTGAGGTCTGAGCACAGAAGGAAGGAATGGAGGGGGGTGAGGGGGAGGAGGCCATGCAGGACCAATGAAGGACCCGATGCTGGCCCTTGCTCCATCCCCTGGCTGTAAGGCTCAGGACTGAGGCTGATGGCCAGTCAGTACTGGCCTCCATGAGCCACAGTGGACCTGGGGAGCAGGGGGGTCACCTATGAGGCAGAGAGAGAGAAGAAACGTCTGGGAATTCAGCCATGTTCACCCTGGCTGGGGGCTCCCCTGGCCACAGAGCCAGAGGCGTGCGTGTCCTTCAGCACTACCCCTGAAGCTGAGTCGGGGTGCCCTTAACGGCAGGGCTCCCTGGGCCGCAGCAGCAGGCCCTGCAGCCCCCACCTCTGCATCCCAGCAGCCGTGTCCCTGTCCTCCCCTGGACCGTGGGCCCAAGGCTGTGCTCGGCAGGGGCGCAGCGCGACTCTGCTCACGGAGGAAGCGGGTGCTGCCCCCAACCGGCGTGGGCAGCTGTACTTAAGGTCGCTCGTGTGGATTTCCAGGGACACCAGATAAAACACGGACACTCTTGACCTCGACACAAGCTTCAGCTCGGCTTCTCTGCCCTCGGCCTCCGGCTCCCCACACCGGAGGGCAGGAGAAAGGCAGGAGAAAGTCACGAGAGCCAGCACGTTCCTAAGTGGGCTTTGGGGGGGGACCATCCACAAAAGGCCAGAAGGGGCAAGGTTACAAGGGACAGGTGAGTGGGTGACAACGCCTGTGTCTGAAGACGCATCCTCAAACTTCCAGGGCAGGGCGATGTCCAGGTCACCAGGAGGTGCAGTGGTGGTCAGAGCTCCCCGCTCCAGGACGGAAGGGGCAGATCGTTCAGAGTGGCCCCCACACGTGCCCCTTCTTTCTTTGTAAAAGCAGGTGAGGGTCCCTGAATCCGTGTTCTGAAGGATCTCCATCCTCCAATTACAAGACAAGAGAGAATCAGCAGCAAAGAGAACAAGACAAGGATAAACCAGGCAGAGGGTTTCGGAATGTTTCAGGGTTAAAGCCGTTTACTTCTTCTAATATCTGATCAGCGAAGGAAGTAGGAGCCGAAAAATCAACCTCACTTTTTTGTATTTCTTGAATATGATGACGTAACTCCAAAAGATCCAAGCTGTTGTTATTATTATTTTGCCAAATACCCAACAAATGGTTGTTAACCTTCTCCCGACCCCGTTGGGAAGCCGTGTATTCGGCAGCAGTAACACCCACAGACTTATAGTCCGCGTGACATTGAAGTGTTTCCTTGAATTTCAAAGCTGAAAGCTCATTACCAGTATTTATGACAGTGGCCTCTAAGGCATCTGGCTTAGTCTCGGTCCTTTCATCGATATTTATTTGACTAGGAAGAGCCTTGGAAGAATTCTGAGCCAAAGCATTGAGAAAATCTGCAGGTTGAATGTTTTGAGATAAGGCCACCGGAGCTGTGACCGTGGAAGCCACAAAGGAAACCACGGCAACAGCTCCCACCGTCACGGGTCCAGGAGCTCGTGGGTCTCGCTCGCTGGGCGTGTGTGTGTTTAAGACTTGAGAACCAGCATCGGCGCACCATGGCCCTGAAACTACAGCTGGCAACGAGAGAAAAGAGGGCCGAGGAGAGTCTGCGTTCCTCCCCTCATACACCTGGTGACAGAGTCGGGCGGATCACCTTTGTCACATGTCACAAGGTGTCTATCACCTCTCCTTCCAACTTCCCACGCCCAGTGATTAAAACCTCAGGAGACTGAACACAGGCCCGCAGGCCAGAGCAAGGACCTTCCTTTCAAACTCTGGCAAAGGTCGGTCAGCAAGACGTAGGCACCAGACACCTTTCCGAATGCCACCTTCGTGACGGTCAGGATGGTGCCGACAGGTGCTCCGGGAGTCGTGGCAGGGCCCTTGCACAACAGCCTTTTGTCAATGTCAGGAGACCATCCAAGGTGGACCCACTGTTCTAGACACTTAGGTCGTATTGGACAAGGACTTACACAACTCGTCCACTTAGGAAAGGTGCCCATTTCTACTGCAGAACAGTTGGGACAGTGGGTCCTCGTGGGCGCTCTGCGGAGGTGGCTGGTTGTTATGAGAAAGTCCCTTTTAATAACTGATCTGATCTAAGGCTTTAAGGCCCTGGGGGCAGTGCCATTAGCTGGTCTAGGTCCCCTGCCGCAGTCTGGCTGGGACAAATCACGAGCCACTGAAGCAGGAACAAACTTTATTTCTGAACTCCACCAGCACGCTCCACACACGCTCCTGGGAAATCTGCCGACCGCCACGCGGCTCCCCCAGGAACAAGCAACCGGAAATATCCCCTCTGCAAATTCCTCCTCCTGCACTTCCCCAACCAATGGGAACTCTCCGGGAATCCCCGGGAATCCCCACGAGAACTCCAAAGTAGCGGCCGAGGCGGACAGTCATGCCTCGACTGTCAACCAATACTGTTGGCGAAATGCCAGGGGCCACACGGACTCGGCTGTGGCTCTCAGCAGTCCCCAACTTCTGTCTTTTCCTCAAATGACACTTTTAGACAGCCAGCATGTCTATCGTGGGACCCGCCAAGGGTAGCTGGGCACTATAGGCAGAACAGTCAAACCCCGTCACAGGGACGGAGTCGGGTGGGTGTCTGCAAACCCGCCCTTCGTACCTGAGTCATTAGTACCTCCTGGGTGCATTCTCCAGTCCACACGGCTGGGTCCCCCCGACTCCCCTTTACCACAGCTCAATGGCATGTCACTGCAGGGAGCATGTCGCTGGGGACTCTCTCCCCTGCCGTGGAGTCGGTCTCCTCGGTCCCTCCGTGACGTGGCCTCCCCATTCAGTTTCTCGGGGCCATCCTTCTTCCCCTCTTCCTTTTGGGGGAAAGCTTCTCTGGGTCCATCTTCAGCGGTCTGAATCTTGGTCCTAGGTCCTCCATGCCTGATGGCGCGTTCAGGTTCCCAAATAGGACAAGCGGCACCTCTGGGAGAATACACGCATGACCTCTGCCCCACAAGACCACTGGACCTGGTCCTTTCCACTGGCCAGTCGGTAAGTCCTTCCACCAAACCCGGCCTAAAGGGCCTGCTGCTGTGGAAGACACGTGTCGCTCCGCTGCGGTGTGACTCTCTGAGTCACAGTTTAGAAAATTCCAAATGAACAGAGCATGATCGAGGTTGTTTTGGGGAGTCCCAGTCCTCTATCCCCCTTTTTAGTTTTCTAAATTGTAGCTTAATGGATAAATGAGCTCGTTGCACAGTGGCTCGACCTTGGGGGTTGTGAGGAATTCCTGTTTATGGTCAATACAAAACTCTGCAAAATCGTTGAAAAGAAGAGCTTGCAAAAGCCGGTGCGTCACCAGTTTTAATCTGCCAAGGGCATCCTAAGACCACAAAGGCAGCTACGCAGTGGGAAACGACACGTTGGGCATTTCCTTTGCATGGGCTGTGGCAAAGGCAGATCTAGAGTAAGTATCTACAATCACACGTACGTAGCACTGTTTACCAAACCGAGGAAGGTGAGTTCCGTCCATCTGCCATGATGGATTCGGCTTTAATCCATGGGGATTTACCCAGATGGTAAAGGTGGGAAGTGTCTAACACACTGCGGGCAGTGACGTACAAGTTGACGAGCTTGCTGTCTAGTAATATTGATTTTTTATGTAAACTGGAAGCATTTTGATGATGTAAGAAATGCAAAGCTTGGGCACGGTCATACAAAGACATTTGCTGACAAACAGCAACCAATTTATCAATCTGATGTTAGAGGCCCTGGGAGATCAGTGTGGGCCTGTATGTGGCCTATAAAACATGGCTGTTGGCACATTTGTGGCATCTTTTGCAAGGTATGAAACAAATTGAGTAACTCTTGTGATGGTGAACACCAAATAATTGAAGTTTCGATATTTTTGGTAACTAATTAATAAATATTAATTAGCTCATGGCAAAATGACGTAAAGCACAAACGAGGGCTGCTCTGTGTGAGCGTGACTGTAAAACATGCTTTCCCCGAGTCGAGCCACCAGAGAGCACGTTAGTGCGCCATCTATTGGTTGTGCAGGCACAATTTTGGAAAAATAAATGCAGTTACTAAGGCAAATGGAGTCATTTTATCAAGAGGATATTGACTTTCTATCTGACCAGGAAAATCAGCAAAAGCTATTTTCCAAGTATTAGAAGTTTGGAGAATCCAATCCTTCGTTGAGCAGAAAATGGGTTGATTATAATCTTAGGTTCTGATCCAACCAGCTGTAAAACTCACGTTCTGCCCTTAATAACCAACTGAGCAACAAAATCATGAGAAGGAGCTGATGGCTTTTGAGGGGAGTGGGCTAAACGGACCACTCAAGCACCCCCAGTGTTTGCCATATTGCTGCTGCAGGAGCGTGAGCCGTTGGGAGTATTTACAGAGGCTCTGTGGGCTAACTCGAGTACGCTGGGCGTTTTTAAATTATTTTTTAGACATTTCCTCAAGAAGGGCAAAGCAAAAAGAGAGAGAAAAGACATCAAATACCAACCTAAAAACACCACCCTCTGTCCTCGTTCCTCATCCACATAAATAATGGCCGTCACCCTTCAGTACAAATGACTCAGGTAATGACAAGTGGCCCCTCCAGGAAAGGTCCTACTGTGTGATGGGGCGAGCTCGCTGCGGGGGTCTGTTGTCCACTGCCTGCAATGGCCATGCTGCTGGGAAAAGCCTAACCCGAAAGAAACAAAACAAAAAAAACAAAACGAAGCAGCTCTCACCCCTGCCCCAGAGGACACTGGACCCCGTGGAAGCTTGACTAAGAGCCAAGGCACTGCACGCGCTCTGCGTCATGAATCGCAGCCACTCAGTGGGTCTTCCTGGGGAGGAAAATGAGTTGCTCGGCGTGGCCCGACAGCGTCAGCACCAACCCTGGCTGCAAGAAGGCGGGGCGGGGGCGGGGGCCGCTGAAGGAAGCTCATGAGAGTGTGAACCCCGGATTCCCAGACGCATCTGTGCACTTGTGCCTCCATTCAACCTGCTACAGTTTTAACTTTCAAAGACAAACCACAGAAAAGCCCTTCTACTCTGCCTGGTAGAAACGACCCGTGGCACATTACCTGTCTGTGCAGTCGAATGATCATGGTGACGTCATTTTAAAATGCTGACATTGTCAAGTAAACCAAACGATATGTGGCATATGCCTCTGAGAAGTCCTGGCTCCTACCTCCTTCCGGAAGTCGGCCTCTAAGACAGTCCGGTCAGTTCTGGAAATACTGATGGTGAACAGCTGTTTCGTCTCTTTTCTGAAATGCTGTGTGGGAGACCAAAGAAAGTATCATTGGTTCATTTGAAAAAAGGGACTTGAAATATGCTACAAAATTATTTTCAAAATGCATTTTTTGCAGAAATGAGCTCTATAGGAAGCTTTTTCTTTATTTCTTTTTAAAAAAATATTTATTTTTTGGTTAGACACAATACCCTTATTTTGTTCATTCATTTAGTTTTTTTTTTAAAGAGAGTGAGAAAGAGAGAGAGAGAGAGAGAGAGAGAGAGAATTTTAATATTTATTTTTAGTTCTCGGCGGACACAACATCTTTGTTGGTATGTGGTGCTGAGGATCGAACCTGCGGGGCTGAGGCTCAGAGGCCACCCTCCCGGGGACTGAGCCGGGTGCTTGCCCACCAGGCTCGCCCTTCGTAAAGCCACCTGGGCTCCGAGAGACCCCGAGCTCCCTTCCCAGGACAGTGCCCCAGTCACCTGGGATCTGCCAGTGCCTCGCCGTCCCCCCGGGGCCAGGCTCCAGCACCGCCGTCCACAGCGCCTTCCCACTTGCGCTTGCTTGACATGGACATGGGGCAGGGCCAGCGGGGGGGGGGGGGAACAGAGGGCGCTGGAAGCAGGACCGGCGTTGGCGGGACAGAGGCCCCTCCTGCCATCAAGAAGCACAAGTGGCCGGGGTCAAAGGGCGTCCAGGGCCAGGCTGCACGCTCTGGTGGCCTCTCGAGCACTGCACATGGGTGGGCGGGAGGCAGGGGGGGGGGGTGAGGCCCGCAGTGCCACCAGAGCTCAGAGCAAGAGGAGCAGGGACGGCCAGCATCCCATCATGTTCTGTGCCCACGCCGGCCGGCTGCCCTGTGGGACGACGCGTCCCGCCACACTGGGCTGTGCCAGGCACACTCCACTCATCCCATTCTGCCACATCCCTCCCCGACAGGCCTGTGCCCTCACCAGCCCCACCTGGCACAGTGGTGCCCTGCTGGCTGTGCTGTCCGCCAGGCGGAATGGCCGCTCCTCGATGGGCCAGCTGTGGCGGTCCCCAGTGGCCTCTCAGACCTCCTGATACTCCTGGAGTATCCGTCACCCTGCTGACCACCCCAGGATAAGCCATGACTCCGCGCGCCCTGGCACATTACCTCTGTGTCCCCGGGCAGCAGCATCTGTGCCCTGAGAGCTCGACGACTTCAAGGTCACTTCAGAATGAGAAACAGTGACCAGCTACCCTTCTATGGACAAGGAAAAGCCAGAGCAAAGGTCACTGTTGTCCACAGCCAGTGGCCACGTAGAGGTCACAGAGCGGGCAGGCGCTGGGTCACAGGTGCCCGCAAGATGCCCCTGGGCGTGGTGCTGGCCTGCGGCTCACAGCTGCATCCGTGGGGTCTTTGTGAAGCACAGACCCCCAGCCCAGGCCCACCCCAGGGCTCTCGGCCACACCGCCCACCTCCCTCAGGTTCCCTGGGCTCCCTGCTCGTCCTGCCATCTGATGGCGGGAGACCCCGTGGGGACTGGTGTTCACGGTGGCAGTTTCCACTGTCCTGGCCAAAACGTCACTGTGCTCCTGGCCGTCAAGGGTTGGTGGGTGGGGGGATCACTAGTTTCCTTTTACTGTGGCCACTAGGTGGCTTTTTCTTTTTGCACTGGGGATGGAGCCCAGAGGCTCTTACAGAGTCACTTCCGCAGCACTCTGTTGAGACAGGTCTCTCTAAGGCTGGCCTTGAACTCGCCCTCCTCCTGCCTCAGCCTCCTGGTTGCCGACGGCAGGTGTGTGCCACCGTGCCTGGCTGCCTACTAGAGACTTTTAAGTGGCATGAGACTCACACCGTGTTTCTTTTGGGCTGTCCAGGAGAGGCCATCTGCCAAGCTCCCACCCAGGTGCCTCCCGAAGCCCTCTTGGGAGCAACCTGGAGAGGTCCTGACACGTGCTGGACCAGGCCAGTATTGCAGTCCCTGCCTCCCAGAACCCCTGGCATGTACCAGGTGCGTGGCAGTGCCCCCGGCTTGGTGAGAACAGAGGGGGGCACAGCCCCAGAAACCCTCCCCAGGGAAGTGAGGATTGGGCTGGAGGTCTGGCCACACCCAGGGGCCTGGGAAAGAAGACCACAGCTGCTTCCCGCAGCCACGCTGAGTCAGAGCGAGTGAGTCCACCAACCCTGCACAGGTCTGTCACAAGGTCACAGCCAAGTCTCCTGGTGGGTGCTCGGGAGAAAGCACACTCTGTGGGCACGAGGTCGGAGCCGCTGACCATGCAGGCTGCATGTCCCATGAGGCCCCATCTCCACCAGGCCACGAATGCACACGGGTCCTGGGCTCAGGTGAGGAGGAGGTGGAGGGGAGAGGGGATACCCGCAGAAGAGGAGAGACCTTAGCTGGCGACCCCAGGACCTTGGTTTGGCCAGACAGAGCTGAGGGCCCTTCCCAGGTGCCCAGTGTGAACTTGTCCCCAGGGACCCAGGCATGCCAGAGCCCGGAGCACAAGCACACCACTGCCTGGAGCCACAGGCTGGCCAGAGCCCGAGGACCGAGTGGGACATTAGGGGTCACAGAGACATCTCGTGTGACCAAGCGTAATGGCCACCTGCAGCTACTCCATGACGGGAGGGAGAGCAAAGACCAGCCGGGAGCCCCTTTTGTTTGACATGTTTAATGGCTGCATCTCAGAACCACCTCGTAGACCGAAGGCGGCCCTGGGAGGGACACCCTAGTGCAACAGGACGAGGCCCTCGCCGGGGAGGGCACTCGAGCGCCAGCTTGCACACCAGCTCCAGCCCAGAAGGGGCCACAACAGGACATCCGAGACCCGGACGTGACAAGGACAAGGGAGAAACTGCCCCGTGTGCCCACCCTCAAAAAGCACCGTGCTGGTGGCCGCCCACCCCAGACTGGGGCTAAGGCACAGGGCGGCAGGAACATGGGCTGGACGTGGATCCGGTGGGCAGTGTCAGCAGGAGGGCGGCTCACTGCCCTCCACCTGCAGTCCCTTGCTCAGGAGGAAGGCGTCCTGCCTGGGGTCGCGGCCCAGGAAGAGCTTCAGCATGGCACTGGCGTCCTCGGAGCCACCGGGCCTCAGGATGGTGCTTCTGTAGTCCATGCCGACCTGCCAGGGCAGAGCAAGCTGGGCTGGGCGCAGAGGGCGGGAGGTGGCGGATGGCCCAGGAACACGCGAGCGACCCCATGCCCAGGGCCCGCGTCAGTGCGGACGCCTGGTGGGAAGTCCCTGGTGGAGGCTCAGGAAGGGCAGGGCCTGGGCCAGGGCTGAGCAAGGCTGGACAGGCTGCTGGGCTTCAGCAGGGGCCCTGTCCGGGAACACGGGGCCGAGGACTCAGCACCACGCCCTAGAGGCCTGGTCTCTACCTGCCCCTGTGCCACCTGGCAGTGGGCCCGAGGCCCTGGGTGTGCCGTTCCTGGTCCTGGACCAGGGACCATCACAGAACTCTGGGCTGATGCAGGCCGAGACCCTTCCCTGGAGACCCCCGACCCGTGCTCGCTGCCTTCACCTTGCGGTTCAGGACGCCCTCCTGCTTGAAGCGCGTGTGGAACATGTCCATGGAGTACACCTCACTCCACAGGTAGCCGTAGTACTGGGCGTCGTAGCCCCCCGCCAGGTGGCCGAAGGTAGCAGGCATGTTGGTCCCTGCACAGAAGAGCGAGGCTCAGGTGCAGCCTCCTGGGCTCCCAGGGAGGGAGGCGCCAGCAGCTGCCCCAGAGCCTGGCCAGGCAGGGGTGGGCACATGGCCAGAGGGAACGTGCTGCTCTGCAGGCAGGGTGGGCATGCTTGGGTGTCACATGGGCACCGCCACGAGGTGGCCAACGAGGGGGCCAATGAGGGGCTTGGGCTGCCGGCTCCAGGCACACTCCCTGGTTGGCCACACCCATCATCCCTTAACCCAGGAGGCCATGGCAGGAGGGACGCGGGTTCCAGGCCAGTGGGCAACAGCCAGGCCCTGGCTCAAAACAAAAATAAGGGCTGGGAGCAGGGGCACAGCCTGTAATCACAGAGGCTCGGGAGGCTGGGGCGTTGGACTGCAGGTTCAGGGACAGCCCCAGGAACCGAGACCCTGTCTCTTAAAAATAAGGGCTGGGCTGGGCTGGGGCTCAGCAGTAGAGTGCTCGCCCAGCACGTGCGAGGCCTGCCTCCATCCCAGCCTAAAAACCCCTCGGGTGAAAGACCTCTTAGGTGCTTAGAGATATTAATCCATAAATGCTGCGTGTTGAGGGGCTGGCTGGGGCTCAGTGGTAGGGCGCTCGCCCAGCACGTGCGGGGCCCTGGGTCCCATGCTAGCACCACACACAAATAAAATAAAGGTGCTGTGTCCCCAACAGCTAAAACGACAACCACCAACGCTGCAGGTCGAAGCACGAGCGTGCGCACACAGCCCAAGGATGCACACCACGCGCTGTGCCCCTGTTTTCTGCCTTAGACTCTGCAGTCTGCCACGCTTCAGGATCAAGACCCTAATTCCCTCGTCTGTTTCTCTGAAGCAAAGGCCCAAGAGAACCTGGGCCTGAGAGCCAGCCTCCCCGACACGGCCCCAGTCGGCGGTGGTTTGGCCCCCACGGCGACTCCCACCCACCAGGTAGGTGGTGATGGCCTCCGAGGTGCGGCGGAGAGGCCCCCAGCGAGGTCCGGCACCCAGAGACACAGCAAGGAGGAAGGAGAGGGCAGGAGGGGCACCCGCCGCTCCCCCCACACCACAGAAGTGTGGGGCCAGACCACGCCACAGGGTGGAGTGTCCTGGGCCGCCCAGGGGAGCCGCCTCCTCAGCCATGACCCTGCATATCCTGACATCACTGTGTCCCTCCGGGGTGCTGGCAGGACACTGAGTGACACCTGGCCAGGAGCCAAGGAGGGGCTGGGGAGCTGGAGGGCGAGAGCTCGACGCAGTCGGGTCACCCGGCAGTGGAGGGGGCTGGCGGGATTGGGCCAGACACAGCAGCTGGGGGCACCCAGCACAGGGCGGCCTCTCACCCCGGCCGTGGCCCCTGTCCAGGACAGGCTGGGCTGGCAAGCGGCTACCTGGTGTGGCAGGAACCCCCAAGATCTCCTGGCAGAGCCGGGCATACTCCTCGGCGGGGTCTGCGTCTGTCTGCGTGTGCAGGGCCTGGTCCACCTTGGCGAGGACGATCTGGCGCAGGTTGAAGAGGCCTAGCGGGAGGGGGAGGAGAGGAGGCTGACGTGGGTGGCCTCAGAGGTCCAGGCCCTGGCAGGACACACTGGGGCCACGGGCCGAGGGCAGAGCCCGTCCCCAGGTGCGCACCTGTGTTGGCCTGCCGGGACTTGATGAGCTTGTCCAGCAGCTCCTGGGGCACGGCGCTGCCCGTGCGGTAGTGCTGGGACATGCGCAGCAGGGGCTCCTTCTCCCACACCCAGTTCTCCAGCATCTGGGACGGGGCCTCCACGAAGTCCCGCTCCACGTGGGTCCCGCTGAACATGGCGAACTCAGCCTGTGGGGCACAGGAGGCCTCAGCTCCACGCCCTGCTCCAGACACCCGACCTGGCCGCACCTGGGCACAGCCGTGCAGGCCGCCCTCCTGAGCACAGGTGGGCCCGCAGGCGACGTGCTGGGCACAGCCCTCCCCACAGCCTGTGACGCCTGAAGATGATGGGGACAGGGACGCTCCCGGGCTACTGAAGATGGCAGCCACCTGTGCTCCTCTGTCCTGTCCACGGAGCCGACCCCTAGAGAGGGCAAGGCAGGTCACAGAGTGACAAAAGCCCAGCTAGATAAAGACTGCGGAGTGAGCCTCGTCCAGGTTAGACACGTGCTCCTCAGGCCACCAAGGAGCGAACTGCACAGTTGGGACTCGGCCACGAGCAGGAGCGAGGGGACAATGTGGCAGTGTGGACTGTGCTCCCTGGGGACCAGACACAACGTCACCGCCACTCCACTGATAGGAAACATCAAACAGGGCCGTGCTGAGGCAGGAAGCGGATGCGTGGGTACAAAGGGCTGGGGAGATGCCAGCGTGGTGGCACACAGCTGTAGTCCCAGTGACCTGCGAGGCCGGGGCAGGACGGCAAGCTCAAGGGCAGCCTCAGCAACTCAGCAAGGCCCTGTCTCAAGACAGAAAGGGTTGGGGTGTGGCTCCATGGGACATGCCCCTGGCTCATCTCGGTCCTGAGGACACAGGGCTGGGGTGACTACTACGGGATGGGCTTCTTTTTGGGGCACAGGAGGCTGGACAACTTGGATGTGTTAAAGTCGACACGTGGCGGTCCCCAGGGCTCCTGCCTGCCGTCTCAGGACGTTCCTGGTGGGGGGAGAAGCGCAGTGGGACAGCGAGAGGCAGCAGAGCTCGTCCAGGGGCAGGCTCCAGGCTGCCACAGGACACAGGCTGCAGCCTGCCACACCTTGGTCCCCTGGGCGCAGCGTTTCCGTCCGGGGTGGAGCTCTGAGCCCACTTCCAAGGCCCCACTGGGTCCCCTGGCTTTCCTGGGGTCCCTGGCAGGAACGGCAGGAGGCGGCCTCTGCACCTCTCCCAGCACGTCGGCAGCTCCGCGAGGCTTGGGGCTGGACTGTGTCCTCCCAAGAGCCACCGTGCAGGTGCTAAGCCCTCAAAGAATGTGATGTGCTGGGGCCGGGGACCTCCCAGAGGGCATCAGGCGGGCCTCGTCCATCCCGACTTGTCGAGTTCAGGACTGGCTGGCAAGGGGGCGGTTTCAAGGCACAGAGAGAAGATGCCCTCGCCAGCCAAGGCCCCCAGAGGAGGCAGCCACCCCATGGGACGGCAGGGCTGTCTCGGGACCGCCAGGAAATCACGCCCACGACTGAGCCATCGGTTTTGTGGCACCTGGTGATGGCAGCCCTGGGCCACAGTCAAGGTGGGGCCGCCATCTCCATGGTGATGTCCGGGGCAGAGCCCCACGGGCGGCAGACCCCCAAGCCCTCACCCACCTGTGAGCAGAGCTGGTGCATCACATGCCCAAACTCGTGGAAGTAGGTCTCCACCTCGTCGTGCTGCAGCAGGGACGGGGCGTCCGGGGTGGGCTTGGTGAAGTTGGCCACCATGGCCGCAATGGCGATCTGGCGGCTCCCGTCCTGCCGCAGGCAGCCTGGCTGCAGGCCGAAGCAGGCCGCGTGCCCGTACTTTCCTTCCCTGGACAAGGAGGCAGGGTCAGGCCCAGGGAACAAGATGCCAGGCTGTCCCATTCTGCCACCCAACTCCAGCTCCCGCAGCCCGTCAGATCACAGACCTCAGGACCCCTCAGGACCCCGCGGCCCCACTCCCTGGGCAGGGCCTCCCAGCGTGAAGCCCGAGGCCAGGCCACAGGGCGCTCCCTATGTGCCAAGTAGCCCAGGCACCAGCAGCCGTGTTGGGGAGCAGAGTGAAACGATGGTGACCACCAGGTTCACCAGGCAGGCCCTAGTGCTCCTCCCCAGAAGGCTCCTCCCTCCCCAGGCCCGGCCATGCCCACCTGGGGTAGAGGTCCAGGTAGAACTTGCCGATCACCTCCCCGGAGGCTGCGTCCTGCACGGAGTACAGCCGCACGTCCTCGTGCCACACGGTGGCGCCCTCCTCCAGGTGGAAGGTGAGCCCCAGGAGCTCCTGGTAGATGCCCAGCAGCCCCCGGGTGACGACCTGCATGGGGAAGTACTCCTTGAGCAGGTTCTGGTCCACGCGGAAGCGCGTCTCCTCCACCTGGTTCATGTAGTAGCGCATGTCCCAGGCGTGGATGCGCCCGTCGAACGCCAGGCCCCGCCTCGCGCACTCGGCCTTCTTCAGCTCCAGGATGACGGCGCGTTCCTGCTCCCCGAGGGGCTTCAGCTTCTGGGCCAGCTCGTCTGGGGAGGCAGGCTCCATCATGCTGGGTCCAGCACGCTGGCCCGGCCCTGCCGGCCCCCCCAGACGAGGACGCAAGCTCAAGAGCGAGGACACCGGTGATGCCAGGCTGGCACCATGCCACGCCCCCAGCTCGCACAGGCGGGTGTCCGCCGTCCTCTACTCCACAGGAGGATGCCAGGGCAGGGCTCCCCGCCCCAGGCCCCAGGAGGCGCCAGGCAGAGGCCTCACTTCAGAGCCTGGACAATGGACCGTGACGCCCACTGAGCCCCTGCAGGCTGACGGAGGCTGACAGGTGAGGGTCACGGTGCGTGGACGGAGCAGACCCAGTGCGTGGGCAGCAGCCCAGGCCAGAGAACAGCCGCAGGATCGACTCACACCTGGGCCGCCCTGTGGTCTTCCCAGGGGGAGCCCAGGACCAGTGCAGGTGGGGACAGGTTACCTAGGAAGGTGGCCACGGCCTGGCTGGTCTTGGCCATGTTCATCTCCAGGACGTAGTCGGCGTGTGTGCGGAACCCCAGCAGGCTGGACTTCTGTGCCCGCAGGGCCACCAGCTCCTTGAGGATGGCACAGTTCTCCTGCAACCACACGTCAGCCCGTGAGCCAGGGGTGCCCCCCTGAGCCCTCGCCGTCCTGCGTCTGATAGCCTGGGCTGCTCGGCACTAGGCTGCCCACCTCAGGTGCCTGTGCCCTTGAGCTCTTTCCAGAATCAGATCCGGCCCCATTGCCCCCTGCAAGAGATGCTAAATGAGGACATGCACCCAGAGGCACCTGGCCATCCAAGGGGTGTGGGAAACCCAGGACTGTGTATGGGGAGTGCACAACCTGAACACCTGGACACAGCACACAGGCTGTGCCCAGCAGGTCTGGAAGGGGTCCCATGCCACAAGTGGAAGCAATGCGCGGGGCAGGGATGGCCCCAGGAGTGGCACTGCTGTGCTTGGGGACACCACACCCTCTAGGTTATGGCCATCCCAGGCTCTGTCTACTGCCACCAGGCTGGCAGAGCAGACTGACCTGGCAGGTCACATAGCCAGCCGACCACAGGGACTTGTGGACACCCACAGTAAGACCCACTGCCTCCCGCTTCCCTGAGGATCAGCAGAGGCTGCTCGAACAGGACACACCCTGAGTACCACGGCCACGGAGCCCGGTTAAAACCGGGGATTGTGTGGCCAACTCAGATGAGAGGACCCAGGGGACGTCCAGCAGTGCCCACCTCCACATTGCCAGACACAGAGTCCCACTCCAATCTGGGTCTCAGCGTGCCCTGTACTCTGCCATTGGCCTAAAGCCTGGGGGGTCAGGTGGGACTCGGGGCGAGGACTCTCCAGGGCCACACCAGGCTGTGGTGCCCTGGCCAGAGCCTGCTCTACAGGAGGTGCACCCCACCTCTCATTGTCGTGGGGAGTCCCTGGAGCCCCGTGTGGTCTGCCTCCACCCAGGGCAGCATATCCTCAGGTGTAGAACCTGCTCTGCTGGGGGGCCTCCTGCCACCAGCCCTCCCAGTCGTGCAGGCACCGATGTGGTGGCACTGGGGCATCCAAGGGGGCCAGTCCCATTGCCCCTTGCAAGAGATGCTAAATGAGGACATGCACCCAGAGGCCACCTGGCCATCCAAGGAGTGTGGAAACCCAGGACTGTGTATGGGGAGTGCACAACCTGAACACCTGGACACAGCACACAGGCTGTGCCCAGCAGGTCTGCGACAGCTACACCACGTGAGAGAGGAACCCCAGGCTGCAGCAAGTGAGGGACAGCTGGAGAGCCATGCCTGGGGCAGCCCTGGATGAGAGCTTGGGAAAGGGCATCCAGGGCCACTGTGCCCAGGGAAGAGCTGGACCTGACAGACACCACTTAGGGACAGACCGAGCCCCACAGGGAGGCCTCTGTGGGTCACTAAATCCACGCAGGCACAGGTCAGACGGACCCGGGGAAAAAGCCATGGAGGCGGCTCACCTGAGTGGACGGTACCTGGGCCAGCCGCTGAGGCCGAGGGAGGCCACTCACCTCCTTGCAGCGGCAGTTGAAGGCCTCCTCCACCTTCCTCCTAGTCTCGGGCACATGGCACTTCTTCAGGAGTGGGAAGTAGTGGGGGTACTTGAGGGTGACCTTCAACTTATCATCCTCAGTCTTCTCCAACGAGTTCAGAAAGTCCTCAGGGAGTCCTCCTGTGGGGACAGAACCCAGTGGTATTAAGTGAATGGCACGGCCACAGCGGGCCCAGGGAGCGCAGGGAAGGCATGGGCTTCCCTCGTGCAAAGGCTGGGACAGGAGCCAGCAGGGAGTGGTCATTCCGGACAGCACCCTTCCGTGCCCTCAGCAGGACTCTGCACCTGGGCGACCCACAGCCTTCTCGTTAGGAAACCCTCGGGGCCAGAAGAGCTGAACATGGAGTGGGCACACAGGGAGCCTTGCCCTGGCTGCTCGTGTGGCACGATGGGGGTGGTGGAGCCCTGGTCAGACCCATGCACAGGGGATGCCAGGGGACCTCAAATGCTAAGAAGGAAAATAGGGAGCAGCAAAGAACCAACAGAAAGCTAGGAGGCAAACACCTGTCCCCCAGAATGGGCCTCTCGTGAGCACACTGCCACTCCTGTGGAACTGTCCCTCGTGGGGGTCTCCTGTTATGGCACCACCAAAGACCCGTCCGGTCGCCCGAGTGCCAACAGAGCCTTGCCTTCCCACTGGAGCCTCCGGCAGGGGGACACCCAGGCTGCATGCTCAAGCTCAGAGCCAGGCACGGGCCGGCTGTGTCATGACCAGGACAGCTTCCCAGGGCCCCCTGGGAGGCAGCCTCGGCATGTGGCAAGGGTCCTGAGAGTTTCCAGGTTGGGGTGGAGACATGACTGGCTAGCCGGGCCTCAGTCCTGCTGGGTTCTGGGCTGGCCTAACAGATCCTCACTCACCGGGCAAAAATCAGTCATGGGAGCCCCGACTGGGGTCTCGGGGCCCAGCAGCAGTGACACAGCCCTTAGAACCGACCCCCTGGGCGCCACATACTGCCCTGGGGCTGCTGGGGCTGCGCGCACCTTCCCCCACCACAATCACCGCCACTGTGAAGGGGACCGACTTCTTGCCGCCAGCAAGAGTCAGAACAAGGAAAAGGGCCGGCTGTGGACCTGAATGGCTGGAACTGAGGGGTCACCATGTACTCGGGGACCTTCAGAGTAGACATAGAGCACGTGTGAGACACGCATGCATGCCGAGCATAGACGGACATCTCCCCTCTCCAACAGGGTCACACTTGGCCTGTCCACGCCCTGGAGTGCTTCCTGTGCCCTGGCCATCCCGGGCCCACCAGGAGCTACAGGTGCTGCTGCCACCAGCACCACAAGGAGGTGGTCCACAGTCAGCCCCAAAGACCAGAGCACGCAGTGCCCTTCCAGCTGCACGCCCTGCCCTCCCCACTGCAGAGTCAGCAGGTGGCAGTTCGAGCCACCAAAGCCAGGACGTCCACATGCCCTCCTGGCTCTATGTAGGGAGCCTGGAGAGGAGGCCTGGGTAGCAACAAGTCACCTGGCATCCATGTCCTGTCCCTAAACTTCTTCCTCCACCAGAGGAGCCCGGACTCTTTGGAGAGGTGGCCGATGCGGGTGCCGGGACAGGGAAGGTGCAGGATGAGCCAGAAGGTGGGCAAGTGCTTGGAAGCCTGGCACACCCAGGGGCACACACGGGCACCAAGGAGCCCCACCAGGGGACTGCAGGCTGAGCGGTCAGCACCCGCTGAGCGCTTGAGATCAGCGTTCCACCCCCAGCACGGCACATGCACAGAAGGAAGCAGGGCTGGGACCCACCGGGTCAGACAGGAAGCTCTGCACATGCGCAGCAAGAAGCAGGGACCGCCAGCCTGAGGGGACGTGGTGGCAGAGGGGCACCTGTGGAACTCCCAGCAAGGGCGGAAGTGCAGGGAGGGCAGCGCCCCACAGCCCACCAGCACAGAGGGCAAGTGTGCCTCTCTGCACAGCGCCCCTCTGCTGGACTCCAGAGGCCCTGTGGTGGGCAGCAGGGCAGCACAACAGCATGTGGTGGCAGATGCCGCGGCTTTCAGAGCTGGGGAACAGGTGCTCTAGAGCCATCGGGGGCCTCAGCTCTCCCAGGATCCTGGAGCCAAAGGGTGGGTCTCGCTGCCAGTGACACACAGACCAAGCGAGGAGGGTGGCCGGGCTCAGCCGACTGTCCCTGGGCACTCAGTGGAGGCTGTGTCTGGATCCTGCGGGTTTTCCTGGCCAGCCTCCTCAGAGGCAGCCACCCACGTGACAACATCCCTTAGACGACACCGTCACCTGGAACGGGGGACACCAGCCTTATTGAAACCCCAGCAGAGTCCTCAGGGACAGAAAGACAAATGCCACAAAACAGGCTCTCAAGACAGGAATGAAAGGCCGAGGGACCGTCCTGCCAGAAAGGGTGGGTCTCAGGGAGGGTCCTGGGGGCGCGTGCAGCACGTTCCTGCTGCAGCTCAGATCACACTCGCGCAGAGCAGACCCCAGACGTGGAAAGTGCCCGCAGGTGCCCCCGCATGTCCTCAAGGCCATTCTGCAGGTCTGGCATGTCCACAGTCAGTTGTTCGGGGAAGGAGAGGCGAGAAGAAGGGGGAACCAGGCCTCCAGGACTCCACACACCGCCAGGCCTGGGAACAGTGGCTTCCACGGCTCCCACCTTTCAGGAAGACTGAACCACCACCAGGGGGCTGGGCTGCGGCGCAGTGGGGGGCGCGTGTCTCGCACGGGCGAGGCCCCAGCACCACATATAATAAGTAAATAAGATACAGGGTTATCCCACCTACGGCTAAAAAAACATTGGGGAGAAAAAAAACAAACAAAAAACCACCCCCGAGGAGGCAGGAACACCTAGTGCCAGCCTCTCCTGCCCCCACAGAGTCACAGCCAAGCCAGGGTTAGTGGCCTCCTGAGGAGGACCTGGGGCCCGGGCTTCCAGAATGCCCATGAGCAGCCAGGTGAGGACGCCCCACCTCCTGCCACCCGACCGCAGCAGCCCAGGAGCAGCCCGCACAGCCTGCCGCACCTAGCTCCTCGCGCGTGAAAGGCAGGAAGGTGGTGTCCTCGTTCAGGTTCTTGTTGAAGTCAATGCACAGGAGGCTCAGCTTCTTCTTGATGCTCTTGATTTTCTGCCAGAGAGACAACAGCAGTGGAGGAGGGAGGGACCACACAGGCACACGCACCCAGAGCGGGGCAGAGGCCCCTGCTCGCTCCTATCAAGGGCCTGCCTGGGACGGAGCTCTCCTCCAAGACCCAGGCAGGAACAGTGGACAACTGACACACAGTGACTTGGGAGGTGAGGCAGGAGGGTGGCAAGCTTGAGGACAGACTGCAACTTAGCAAGACCCATCTCAAAATAAAAAATAAAAAGGGTTAGGAATGTGGCTCAGTGGTAAAGTGACCTTGGTACCAAGTCCTCAGTACCAAAAAAAAAAAAAAAAAAAAAAACCCAACTAGAAAAAAGGAAAAATCCCCGTTACCCGTGGGAAGGTGTAGACATCCAGCGTGAAGCTCCACATAACCCTGCACCTGCAGGGCTGGACCCTGGAAAGCTCCAGACTGCGCCCTCTTCTGCTCGGGATCTAGCCCAGAGCTTTCCAGACCCTCCAAGTAGGAGTTAGCGTCCGTCAGAGACCACAGCCTAAGCTTCTGGGCATCCGACGAACCTAGGTCTGCACCCTCTACCTGACTAACGTGGTTTTCAAGAAACAGGCAAAAGCCAACCCCACTCAAGTGTGAGCTGATTCCCGAGGAACTGACCCCATGGCCTCTTCCAGTCCTGAGGGTGCTTCCTGCCCTCAGGGGCCTCACGCACACCAACCAGGCGTGCCAACAAGGCTCTATGGACGAGGTGGGACAGGGACACGCTGGTGTATGGGGAGGTACGGAATCCCCTGCTCACTAGGGCCACTGTCCAGGAGGAACCCACTGCCGAGGGTGTGCAGCTGCCTGGGCTCCACCCTCCCCACCTGGTTCTGGGGGGCTGTGCAGCTCCCACTCTTCCCAACACACTCTGGTTTTCAGCAACCCGAGGCGTCTCCTGATCACTGAGTCTCCTGGCCGAGGCGAGAATCTGTAGCCGCCTGCGGTGGGCTCTGCTCTTGGGATCTGGGAGTCCCTCGGTCCCAAGGTGGGATCTAGTTCCACTGTAACCAGCACTGGATTCACCCAAAAACATACCTCCCAGTTCCACTTTCCTTAGCCATTGGCAGGGACTCCCACCTGGCCGGGATGGCCTGTGTGTCAAGTACTGGTCATCAGCCTGATGCCTACACTAGCCACATCTATTTCTCTGCACTCTAATGCTTTGGCATCTTGGGGCCTGGCTGACCCTGGGGAGCTGGTCCCTCTCGGGGGGACCAGTTCCTACATTCAGCAAGTGGCTCGCCCTGAAACGTGCCTTTCAGATGCAAACCTGCCAGAGCTGCGCCCACACCTCTGTGGCTCTTGTCCTCCTGGCCACTGTATGCTTGCACTGGTCACCCCAGGGCTGGCTCCTATGCCCAGAGCCAGCCTAGCCGTCCATCGCCACAACCAAGGCTTTGGCCTCGCGCCCTTCCCTGCCTGCTCACAACCTAGCAGTGCTCAGAGTCCCTGATGTGCACACCCTGTTCCTGGGAGCTGCAGCAAACCATCCTCACAGGGTACTTGCCCTGATCTGCCTCTCGGAACCTCAGCCACAGCCCTGCTCCAAGCTCCGCACACGCTAACGCAGGGAATCCTACAGAGGGTCCCAGGAGGCAGTCCTCGGAATGTTCCCTTGGAGCCTGATCACCCCACCAGGTGGTGGCACAGTAGGGCTGGTTCAGGTTGCCAGGACTTAGACGTGGGTCTTGCTCATGGCATGGTCCAGTCTGCAGCAGCACTGTCCCATTATCCCTGTTGTTTTGTGGCCCTGAGAGGGGAGATGGGGGCCCACGTGGCCTATTTGGGACCACAGGGACTTGGCCCCTGGACCAGAAGCAGGCAGCCAAGGCTCTCAGGCTCAGAGGTCAGACCCTCCACATTCAGCAGGCAGCACAGCCTGAGTGGCTCTGGAGCTTATCCTAGGAAGACACTGCAGGAGGCGGGCCAGGGACAGAGCCACTCACTCACTTCCTGAGTTTCCTTGGGGAGGTGGAGCCCGTTTCTCCGGCCAAGCTTGATCAGCCGCTCCAGGTAGCGCTGCGCCTCTGGCCTCAGTGAGTCCTTCTCAACTTTTTCCTGCAAGTACCAAATGGAAACATTGACATGAAGAATTAGGACAACACCAAATGCTGGCCGGAAGAAGGACGAATTCTCTGGTGGGAGTGGGAGAGTGTGGCTGCTCCCAGACAACAGCTGGGCACTCTCTTAAGACCCAGTCACCCAATCATTAATGCCCACCACAGGCTGGGCACACGGCACTCCAGAGCAGTAATGCCATGTCCACTCGAGACCTGAACCGAGTGCGTGCTTGGCTCTGAACGGCCCCAGCTGACAGGCCAGGGTAAACAGTAACAAGGGGCAGGGCTGGGGGAGACCAGCATTCTGGTCCTGGAGTTGTGCAACAGCTGTGCACCATGTCACCACCGGGGGAGGTGTGCAAGATGTTCTCACAAGTGCACTGAACCTACTGGTGCCTCGATAAAGACAAAGTTTTTAAAAAGTTGCTTTAATGTACTCCCAGCTTCTCACGCTCCGACCCATGGCAGCAGCCAAGCTCTGGGGAGGTGCACCTGCCTCCTGGCCCACCAGCCAGGGCGTGCTGGCAACAGCAGCACCAGGTCCTCGCCGCCCAGGACAGGAGGGCGGCACAGGCATCCACAGGGGTCACACCTTCCGCCACATCACCCTCGTTGGGCTCCTGTGGGCACAGGCTGCTGTCACCAAGCAACACCTCGGTGGCTGGGCCCAGGAACCCAGTGGTGCCTGTGAGAAAGCCTGTAGCCCCCTGAGTGGACGCTTTGCTAGACTTGTTCTTGTCATTATTTGTCTGTTTAACTTTTCCTCAGTTGCAAAGCAAACAGAAGGTGACTATTTTGGGTGGGGCGGGGATTAAGCCCAGGGATGATCTACCACTAACCCTCACCACCCTAAGCCCCTATCTCAAGGCAGGTCTTGCCAAGTTTCCAGGCTGGCCTGGAACTCACCCCGTCCTGCCCAGATGAGTCGCTGGGATGACAAGGCGTAGCCACTGCGCCTGGCAAAGCTTACCGTCGAAAGGTGTTTAACTGTGCTCTCTGTGATGCAGCCACTGCAGCTGTCTGTCCCCAGAAGTGGTTGTCATGTGATACTTTTTTTTTGGTACCAGGGATGGAACCCAGGGGCACTTTATCACTAAGCCACAACCTGGTTTTTCTTTTCTTTTTTTTTTTTTTTTTTCCAGTTTTTTTATATCAGAAAGGGCCTTGCTAAGTTGCTGAGGCTGACATGACAGGATGACACCATAGCCAGCATTGTCATGTTTTTTAAAAGCAAGAGAACAGAGCTCTCCAGTCCTGAGGAAAGAGACCTGCCGCCTGGCGGTCCCACCCTGCCCGAGGCCTCACCTGCAGCCAGACGATCCTCTGGTACACATCCTGCCTCATGCTCATCTCCACGTCAAACTCTGAGAGCTTTTTGTCCGCCTCCGTGCTGGCCGAGCGGATGTCCTTGGCTGGAGACACATGCTGGGGGAAGTCAAGGATGTTCCTCTGGACTGCGACAGGTGGGAGAACAGATGGTGGGAAGCAGCCCCACAGGGCCCGCATGGCCCCCCAGCCCCGCCCTGCCCAGGCACAGCTGTTGGTCCCTCCTCACTGAAATCCTCCGCTCAGGCCTGAGCTGGACACTGGCTCAGAGGCAAAGAGCTGTTACCATGGTCTCAGGAGACACAGATTCAATTCATGACACTCCACGGTAGGAAAGACCACGACAGAACACACGTGACCAGACCAGGGTGCGCAGGAACCCAATTCCAAAGAAACAGCCACAGCCACAGTCTCACTGTGACTAACAGAGAAGCAGCGTGAACCAGCAGCCGAACTCGCAGGGAGTCACCTGACCAGAATGCACGACCTCAGGGGACCTGCGCACCCTCAGCAGGAGTCCCCACGACCAGTGGGGGCAGCCCTGTACCCATGAAGGGTGAAGGGGTACACAGCGTGGTGCACCTACACTGATAGGAAGAGTCCAGGAGAGCCTATGGACAGAAGGTGGTCTCGTGGGTGACAGGACTGGGGAGGGACAGAGTGACACAAAAGTTCCTTTCTGGGGGAATAAAAATGCTCTAAGTGGAGGAGTGTCAGCAGCTGGGCACTCCGTGAGCACTGAGAGCCACTGAGACATGGACCTCAAGTGAGAGAGCCACACAGCCAGCTCGGCTCAGCAGGGAAGTTTGAAAAGGAAATGGAGCTGGGAACAGTGTCCACACCTGTGGTCCCCGTCACTCTGCAGCTGAGGCAGGAGGACCACTGGGCTCAGGAGTTCAAGGTTGGCCTGGGTAACACAGCAAGACACCGTCCGGTGGGGAAAAAGCAGCATATGCTTTGCACTGGAGAGATTCAGATCAGTGAGGTGGACACCATGATCCTGCAGCCAGGGCAGACCCCCAGCCTGGGAGGGTTCCCTGCACAGCAAGACCTGTCAGGCAGTGGGGAGGCCCGGCCTGTGAAGCTCAGGAGCACTGAACACAGTGGTGGTCCCACAGTGGTGGTCCGCGGCAGGTTGACACAAAGTCCTTTTGGGATGTCCAGGCTAGGGACCACCCAGGCACTGCAGGTACACTATAGGTGATAGCCTAGCACCACGGGTGGAAAGGGCCTCTGTGATCAGAGAAGCACCACGCTCAGCCAAGGGAGGAGGAGTCAGGTCAGGTGGCAAGGCTCTGGGGGAGGCGGGAAGCTCCAGGGCACAGGACAGGCAGGCCCAGGCTGTGGCTGCATGCGGAGGGCAGTGGCATGACCAACTCCGGCTGCCTTCACCACTGCTCCAGCCACTGAGTGGAAAGGGATGAGCAGCTGCAAGAGAAGGTGGGAACCAAACAGTCATGGCACAGTCACACCCAGGAAGAGGCAGGCGGAGTTACCCGAGGGCCAGCAGACTCACTTGACACAGAGTGAGAAATCAGAACAACACACCTTGCATCCCAAGTACCACAACACAGTTTTCAAGTGGCAGCTCCTACAACACACCATAATCACCCATCTAAAAACTTTTAGGGACAATGATGTCTCAAAAATCAAACTTTCCTCCTGCCTCAGCTGAATCTCTCCAGTGTAGGCTGCTTTTTCCCCACAGGACGGTGTCTTGCTGTGTTGCCCAGGCCAGCCTTGAACTCCTGAGCCCAGTGGTCCTCCTGCCTTCACCTGCCCGAGGCCAGAGTGACCAGAGGCAGAGCCGGACTCCACCCAGCTTCTGCCAACAGCAGCAACCCCTCTGGAGTCAGCCTGCTTCGGCCTGGAATGAAATCCATGCTGGAGACAGCTCCAGGCTGAGAGCCCCTCAGCTAGAGCCCAGTGAGGCTCCATGGTTCCAAGGAAAGGGAGATGGTGCCCGAGACCCGGGACAGCGTGTTTCCTTGCTGACAGTCCTCTGTAGCAAGACCGCATGCTCTTTTGGATACACCTATACACCGTCAACCTCTAAGAAAAGCTCTGGGACAGTTTCCTGACCCCTTCAACCAGGTGGTCCTCATAAAGTGAGCAAAGGGGCTGTGCTGGCTTGTGAGGGGCACACTTGAGGGTCACCCAAGTTTAGGGTGATGGAGGCTGAGGAGACAGGTGGGGCAGGACACAAAAGGAGGCTGTGTGGTTTGAGCACCGTTTGTGCCCTCCCTGTCCCCAAGGAGGTGAGGCCTCACTGGGTGTAGCTTCCCAATCTTGGATTTCCCAGCCTCAAGGACTGTGAACCAAAATAAACCTCTCAACACATGACCCAGTCTCAGGTATTGTTACAGCCACAGAAAACGTACTAAGTCGACAGGGTAGTGGTGGGCACCTGTAGTGCCAGTTATTTAGCAGCCTGAGGCAGAAGGATCCTGAGCCCCAGAATTCAAGATTAGCCTGGGTAACACAGCTAGGACTTGTAGCAAAACCAGAGCTGGGCATGGTGGCACACACCTATAATCCCAGTAACTAGGGAGGCTGAGGCAGGAGGATCTCAAGTTTGAGGCTAGCCTAGACAACTGAGTAAGGCCCTAAGCAACCTAACAATGCCCTGTCTCAAAATAAAACACATACACACAAACAAACTAAGACCCAGGCAGAGTTCACTAGTTCAACAGAAAATAAACACCCTCTGGGACTGGGAAGAGGTTAGCCGGACTCCGGTTTCAAGGCTGTCACAGGAGCTGGCTCCCTCCCACTTTAGGCTCCCAGATGATGCAACCCAGGACAGCTGTGGACAGACGGGCAGTGAGGTGGAGGAACACAGAGCAGGAGCCTTCTCTCCTGAAAGACTCCTGGTGCCTGACCGGGATGGGCGTGCCTGATCACTACTGCCCTGGAAGCAGGTGGGCGTCAAGGAGTGGGGGGTGATCAGCACTGGGCCCTGAGCCTGCCGTGGTGTCACCTTGGCACGACACTCCCCACTGGATGCTGAGCAGGGCTCACCTGTGTAGGACACCTCCACATCAGCCAGTGCCTTGAGGGTGCTCTCGTAGGAGACGTCCTCAAACTTCTGTGAGCCCACCTGGTCGTACACGTGCTTGGTCTGCTCGATGAGCTCCTTGGTGAGCACCTCGATCTGCTGCGCGCTCAGGTCCCACCTCAGGTAGTTCACCACAGAGCAGGGGGTGGCCGTGTCCAGCACGTCTCCTGCACAGGCTGGACAGAGAGAAGCCAGCACCAACCGTGTCTGAGCAAGTCTACACTCAGGGTCAAAGTGACCCAGGGGTCTCGTGGAGAAGCACAGACTGAGGTGACTCTGTCCTCTCAAGTCCCTCCAGGGACACTAGGCAACATCTGGGGACATTTGGAAGGGATGCCACTGGCACGGACTGGTGGAGACTAGGGATGTGCTCAACACCCCACAGTACCCAGGACACCCAGCACACAATGTCAAGGGCACCACTGCTAGAAACCCTGCCTGGAGACCCAAGCACCTCAGAGTTCCAGGTTAACAGAAAGGAGGAGCTAGACCCCTGGGCACTCACTGCTCAGCTCCCACCATGCCAGAGGACGAAAAAGGCAGGAAGGGGGATTTCCTAGAGAAGCCCCTTCTATTGCTCCCTCCAGGGTCCACACCCAGGTGGGGAGCATGGGCTTCTAGAAGCTCATTAACTCAGTAAGCTCTTCAGGAGGAGGTGTGCCCCACAGGTGCTGCAGGAGTACCAGGGGCCTCGTCCACCCACTCCCCTGCCTCCCTGAGAAAGAGGTGCATAAAATGACCTGCCAGGTGACCCTGCAGGAGGGCCAGAAGAGGAACTGCTTGTGGCTGGGCACAAGCTAAGCAACTCAGTGACACCTTGTGTGTAAAGAAAATACAAAATAGGCCTGGGGGTGTGGCTCAGTGGTGGAGCACCCCTGAGTTCAATCCCTGGTACCAAGAAGAAAAAAAGAAAATCAAGCCCCCTCCCCCTATTTTGGAAAGGTAATACAATAAGTACATAGTCCATACATTATAACATCTAAATAGAGTGGAGAAACACCTAATAACCAAATCAGTCTTTCTGCAGTGGAGCAAGGAAATGAACACTAGGATTCCTCTCTCCTAGCACTGAACGTGGAGCTGGACAGTCTCTGGGATGGGCTGCAATGGATACTGAAGTGTGTGAAGCAGCATCTCTGGTCTCCACTCATTCCATGCCAGGAGCACCCGCCCCAGTCATGACAGCCACAAGTGTCCCCAGGTGGCATGAATGTCCCAGTTAACCACTGAGAGGCTGAGAAAAAGGAGGTGCATCAGTCGGACTTTCTGGCCAAATGACTGCTGCAAACTTCAAGCAAATCTTGTTCATGGAGCAGTTTTAATTTAAAAACTGCAGAAAGGGAACCGTGCACCCATATTAAAACTTGTAGTCAAGCAGAGTGTCAGGAGCTCAGGGAAGATGGAGAACAATGGGAACTGGAATTGCCAGGAAACTCTCCCAGAGGAGCAAGGATCTGAGACCCTGTGGAAGTCCACTCAATCTGTAAATATTTACTGGCTGCAGCCTCTGTGCTGGGTCTCTGAGTTAATGATCCAGCAGCAAACAAGGCAGACAACATTCCTGCCTCCCTGAAGCCTCAATTGGCCTAATTATTATTACTAACGTTTACCATGTTTATTGGGTGCTGGAGAAAGAACTGGGGGAGGACAGCCTGCATAAGAAAATTCAAGGATATAAACAAGGAGGCACCACACAACCTGAGCGATTCTCTAAAATACAGAGAACAGGTCACATTGCTCCCCTGATGAAAACCCTTCCAACGGTGCCCCTTTGCCCTTAAAATGAAAGAGTTCCCAGGTGCCTGTTTTAGCCAAAATGACTCTCAAAACGCTGGTGTTCCAGGCTCCCCGCCTATGCCCTGGGGGTCCCTCCGTCCGGGAGGAACCCTCCCTAGCTTTGGCAGGCAGCTCCTTCGGCCCTAGAGTCCAGGCTCCAAGGCCGCCACCCCAGGGGGCCCTCCAGGCCCACCTCCGTACAGGGGGCTCCCCGAGACCGCCTGCTGCACGCCACCGACCCCCATCTAAAGTCCTCGTTTGCACGTTAACTTCTGAACGACCGATTTCCCTGCAGAACTCCAGAAGGACGGGGCGCAGGTCCTAATCACTGCCCCCCCGCCGCCCCGGAGTCCACCCCACGGCCCGACCCGTCCACGGGGGAAGCTCGTGAAGTTTGCGAATTGGATGAAGCGCTGGAAAAGTTGTTTCATTCATTCGGCAGACCAGGAGGCAGGGTCAGCCACCAACTGCCCACCATTCTGGGCTCAGGGTCACTGGGCTCGGGTCTCAGGCCCAAGTCGCGATCCCGGGAGACGCGCGGGTGCAGGGGACGCCGGGGTCCGGCGAGCTGGGCCTCGGCGAGAGGCGGCTAGTACCTGCGGGGGGCTTCATGGCGGGAGGGTCTGCTCCGGCGGCACCCTCGCTGCAACCGGCCAGCGTCCACCAGCCTCAGCTGAGGTGGACACCTCCAGCGCCTCAGGTCCGCTGCCGCCGTCGGCCGCAGACTGAGGCGCCCGCCGCCCGCGCGCCCAGGGCATGCTGGGAGGGCGCGTGCGCACGGACCACAGGGCGCAGGCGTGCCGGAGCTCCGCCCACACCTCGAGGCCGCCGACCGGCTGACGCTCCACTCTACGCACGCGCTGCAACCCTCCCGGCCCATCATTGGTCCTCAGAGGTGGATGGGCGGAGCTACCGGCTACACCCATCCAGAACCTCGCGGTCCACTGGGAAAGAGCGTTTCCGTGGAAACCGCACACACCTGTGGCTCTGAAGCGTTCCTGCCAGTTCTTCACCTGGGCTTCAGACGCCTGTACTTTCCTGCTGGCTTGCTTCTTTCCTCCTTCCTTCCTTCCTTCGTTTCTTGCGATTGAACCCAGTGGTGCTTTACCACTGAACTACATCTCCAGCCCTTTTTATTTTTCGAGACAGGGTCTGGCTATGTTGCTGAGGCTGGCCTTGAATTTGGGATTCTCCTGCCTCAACCTACGGAATCTCTGGGATTACAGCCGTGGCCATCACGCCCGGCTGCCTCCTTTTTAAAATTGTGTATTGAGTTGTTTTTATAAGCTTTCTCCCTCCTAGGGGCATCCCCCACTCCGGGGATTGAACCCGGGCCTTGTGCATGTGATGCAGGCACTCTACCAACTGAGCTGTATGCCCAGCCCTCTTAGGGGCCTCTTGTTATGGATCGCTTATAGTATCCCAAAACACTTTTTGTAGGTTATTTCCTTCCTAGTATCCGGTCCGGCTTCCAGCATCTAAGTAATAGTGTAGGTACCCTAAGTGTCAACCGAATGTGGTTCGTCAATTTAAGAAACCACAGTTAAAAAGAAAAAAAAAAAACAAACATAAGCTAGAAAGTATAATCAAGAAAGTGTCAGTAAAGAAACCAGGCTAGGTGGCACAGGCCTGTAATCCCAGGGACTCACGAGGCTAAGAAGGGAGGATCGAAAACTCCAGACCAGCCTCAGCAATTTAGGGAGATCTTGTCTCAAAATAAAAAATAATAGTACCAAAAAATAGTAATTTTGAGAAGGATGAGGAACGTGGCTTAGTGGTACCATTGGGTTCAATCCCTGGTACCAAAAAAAGAAAGTGTTAGTAAAGGGACCCATGACCCCATGACTTAATATCACAAGTGTTTTGAAACAGTGCATAAGCTGACCTATATCCAGTGATGTTCTCTGTTAATCTTGAACTGTCTGGGGGGGGTGGGGGGACATTGATTGTACAAGTATCTTAACTAGGATAAAAATGAATTGAGGAGGCTGGGGTTATGGCTCATCTGTATAGCGTTCGCCTAGCACATGTGAGGCCCTGGGTTCGATACTCAGCACCACATAAAAATAAACAAAATAAAGGTATTGTGTACAACTAAAAAATAAATATTAAAAAAAAATGAATTGAGGGCTGGGGATATAGCTTGGTCAGTAGTGTGATTGTCTAGCATGCACAAGGCCCTGGGTTCAATCCTCGGCATTCCCCCCAGCCCCCGAAAAAAAAAGAAGAAGAAGAATTAGGAATTGGGAGAACATTGGTAACTTTAATACCAACGGTGGTAATCTCTTGAAAACACTAAATTTAACCCTACATCCGTCTCCATTGTCACTGTTCCCTATGCTTGGGGCTTTTCCCATCTTTCAATACAAACATAAAGAAGAGGTCATCCTCACCTTCCAAGGCAGCTTAGCTCCCCTAGCACAATGACATCACACCACATCACACCATTTTTTTCCTTTAATTCGCAGACATTAAACGAATGAAAGAATGCACTTGTGGGTGAACCGGGTGATGTGTGGATGAGTAAATGAACAAACAGAAGTCGACAGTGACCATGGAGAGCCCATGACACTCCGGATGCCAGGTGCCTAAACTCGGCGGCACCACAAATTTCTCTCGCACAGCCGACAGGGTCCGCCGCCGTCCCACCATGCACCGCTCCGCCCCAGCTCCGGCGGGCTGACAGCCCTAATTTCCGGCCTCCATTAGGCCGCAGAGGTCAGTTGCCCTAACGACCAGCTTGCTCCCGCCTCCATATTGCGTCACTTCCTTCCACACCCGCCTCGGCCACGGACGCACCTGCGCAAAATGAAAACAAAACGGAGCAGGCTTCTCCTGCGCGTGCGCCGCGCCCGGGGGCGGGGCCGAGCGGCGCCGCTGTGCGCAGGCGCAGCCGTCGGTGGGTCGGGGCTCGGTTGTCTCGCAGGTGAGTGGGGGCCCCCCGCTGTGAGCCGGGTGGGCCTGGACGTCAGTGGCTGGCAGTTCCCGGGGCTCGGGAGCCCTTGAGATGTGGGGCGGCCTCGGCCGGCTTCGCTGCGTCCCAAGAGGTGCCGTGAGTGGGCGGCGCGGCGGGGAAACTGAGGCAGGACTGAGGCGCGCTGTCCGTCGTGGACCCTCGCCTCCCTGTCCCGGGTCCAGCCCTGGAGATGGTGGTCCGCAGGCTGTCGGCGGGGACCCGGCGGGATGAGCGCTCGCAGAGGGTTTGCTGCTGCCCCTGTTCCTGAGGCCTCCCTGGAAGCACGACCGCCTGGACACGGGGACTCTGCTGGTCCCAGCGTCACCACTCCGTACCTGGGTGACCTTGGGCAGCGACTCGGCTGCCCAGAGGCTTACTTTCCCTTTCCGTCAGACGGGTGTTGTCACAGTCACCGTGACATTCCGGGCCGCGGGGCCCAGCACGCCGTGGGCACCCCGAAGGGTTAGCGGTTGTTGGTGCTAGTTGGCATTAGGGCCTTTGGCATAGGATGCCAGAGGTGGGGGGAATCGAGAGGGGGGTCCGGCCGGCCACCTTCGCCAGCTGTGTGAACCTGGGCAGGTTGCTTTCCCTCTCTGAGCGGATCTTTGCTTCTTGCCGACATAGTTGTAAAAGTTCCCGCCTTGCAGGGTCATTGTGAAGTTAAAGTTTCTAAGAGTCGTTAGTCAGGTGCCAGGAACTCAGTAAGTGCTTGCTGGAGACTGGCTGTTGTGGTTATGATGTGTCAGAAAACATGTGTAGTAGTAAGTCCTTTTGGCTAAGTGGTTTTCCTTTGTTTCTGATTATTTGTTTTGTCACCTTTGGACCAGTGGTTCTCTACTGAGGGCAGTTTTGTCCCCCAGGGCATCTTGGGTGATGCCTGGGGACATCTGTGGCTTCAGACTAGGGCATGGAATGGGTGGAGGCCAGGGATGCGGCTCAGCACCCTGAAGTGCTCAGGACAACACCCTAGAGAATGAGCCCACCCCAGGGTCCAGCGACAAGACTGAGAAACCAAGTAAGATGGATTCAGCATGTGGATTCCAGCATTGGCTGCACCCCAGGAACTCAGGCAAATGATTATGGAACTCAGTCTCTTGGGTTCACAGAATCCCCCAGCCCGGGGGTGTCAACTGGTGGTGATTCAGCCTCCAGGAAACACTGGGCCATGCCTGGGGACATTTATGGTTGTCACGACAGGTTGCACTCCTGGCACAGAGCGCGGGGTCAAGGCTAGAGATACTATTCAGCACCCTTGATAATGCCCAGGATGTCTGTCCCAGAGAGTAACCCATCCCAGTGTGCAAATACTGCTGCTGTTAAAAACATATTCTAGGCCAGTGGCTCTCCCCCATTATGGCCTGTGGGAGACTAATGGACCCCTGAAAGTATGTGCGGCTTTTGGGTTTGTGTGTGCGTTTCTAATTGTGCGGGGTGAGGAAAAGCACAGGAGTCAGACTGCCTGGATTCAAACCTCCTGACGTGTTATCATAGCTGCAGCCTTGAGTGATCCAGGGAACATTCTAATCCTCAATTTTGTTTTCTGTAGAATGGGGGATAGAGTAGTAAACTCCTCGAGTGACTGAGGGCTAAGCCACCAGCACTGATCAGAGAGCCAAACCCTGTTGCAGCCCGTTTTTGTGAATGAAGACGGATGGGAGCTCAGCCAGCCTCCTTGGAAGGTTCACACTGGTTCTGTGCGTGGATGGGGCTACAGTGGCTGAACGGAGTGGTTACCACAGAGCTCTTCTAGCCTGTGAGGCTGAAGGCTTTTAGTGCTCTGCCTCTTTCAGAAAATGTTTCCTGATCCCTGCAAAGTGCCCTCACGTGTACAGTGGGTCACTAGGTATCTGGCAAGTGCTGAGCAGGCCAGGAACTTGAGCAGCATCTACCTTTAAATCTTCCTGGAAGGGGGAATGACTCCTGCGGGTTCTTCTCCACTCCAGGTTAGAGGCTATGCCCTACGCTCCTCCCTGGCCGTCTACACAACTGCACGTTCTTGCCGGGACGTTGGCAGCGAGGGCGTAGGAGGAGCTGTGGGTAGGCAGCAGGACAGCTCTCATTCTTTACTAGGAGGAAACCAAGTGCCAGAGAGAGGCCACTTCCCCAGGGAAGTCAGGCCCAGAGCTTGAGTCTGCTGGTGACTTCCCCTCGGTCCGGATCAGACACTGCCAAGCACTGGGGCCCGGGAGATGGTCCAGGGACTCACAGCCTGGTGTGGGGGGAGCAGGTGTGAGGGACAGGAGGCCCAGGGTAGGAACAGGACCCAGGATTGCAGGAAGTGAGGTTTCTTCCTGAGTGTGTGGGTGGAAAGGCGAGCCAGCCCTGGAGGATGTGTGGACCCCACCCCCACGTCAGGTGACACCAGGTGGCAAAGGGCCTCATGGACACCCTCATGAGGGTTTTTACATGCTCTGACCCTGGGAGTGCCTGGGGACCCAGTCAGAACCCCAGAGTACCAGGGTGGGCGCAGGAGCAGAGCACCCCACTGTCAGGAGTCTGCAGGGCGGGGCGGGGCGGGGCGGCAGAGTGTGCCCAGGAGGGGCGTGGCAGCGGGCTTCTCTCTGGACTCCTAGGTAGGAAGCCACCTTAGGACAGGCCGTTTTCTTCCTTCAGTGATCAACCCTGGGAGGAAGGTAAACGGCAGAGGCTGTGCTGTTACCTTGTTTCAGCTACAACAGGAGGTGGCCACTGGCCACCAAAGGGGCTGCAGCTCACCAGAGGAGCCCGCCCTGGGACCCCGCCTGCCCCTGGCCCGCGACGCCCACCTCCCTCCGGCGCCTGTGGACCAGGCCCTGCAGTGGTCCTGGGCTCATAAAGCCCTCACTGTTCCCGCCGAGCAGGCCTCCTTTGGGGAGTTTGTCTGACAGCCAAAACCCTACAAGCCGTGATTGTTCAGAGGAGATGGGTGCGTGGCAGCGGGCATGCAGGCCGTCCTCCTGGGACACTGGACTGGCCCTCTGTAGGGAAGAGCTTTATTGGGGTTTAAGTCAGATTTAGGAACCACGTCATGTCCACCCCTAGCAGGGTGAGGGACATAGCAGGTGGTGGCCCAGCTGGGCCTCGCGGTGCAGGGCTCTGCACCTCCTGTGAGTCCACAGGCCCGGGCCGCCTGTCCACAGGCCCGAGGTCCAGGGGGCTCTGCAAGGGAGGTTCTCAGCGCTCCTGTCTGGAAGTCATTTGGCCAGGGAATCTGTCTGTCCTGACCATTCTTCACCCAGGGCCAGGAGTCAATGTCTGGGGACATGTGTGGCTGTCATGGCAGGAGACGCTCCTGGCGTGAGTGGAGGCCAGGGACACTGCTCAGCCCCCTGTAGTGCCCAGGTCGTCCACCCAGCAGAACGATCCAACCCCAGTGTTCATGGTGCCAAGTGGGAGATGCTGAATTAATTTTTTGGAAAAAAAAAAAAAAAGTCAACTCCCTGTTCCCACAGACGCAGAGAGCACTCGTGTGCGGCGACAGCACTGCCCCGGGCCTCAGCTGCTGGGCCTGACCTCCTCTCCTCCCCGCTCAGTGTGGGTTTCAGTGTGGGCAGCACCTAGGGCCTTGGCAGGGCAGATGCTTGAAGGACACTGGGTCTCTTGGTCCTTGAAATCCCCCATCTCAGGGGGTCTCAACGGGTGTGATCCTGCCCCCAGGGGACACCTGCAGTGCACAGGACCAGCCCACTAGAGTGACAGCGGCTTCGGTAGCCAGGGCTTCTCTCCTCCCTTTGTGACACTTGTCCATAGGTGTGGTTTCCTGGAAGCGGAAACAGACCCACGGGCCCTTGCACCGCACTGACCACGCCGTTCAGCGCCGTCTGGCACCAGGCTGTTGACATGACCCAAGTCTTGTTTTAGTTCTGGGGATCGAACCCGAGGCACTCTTGCCACTGAGCCATATCCCCAGCCTCTTTTTTTTGTTGTTGTTGAGATGGGGTGTCCCTAACTTTCTTTTGGCCTCGCCCTTGAGGCCCTCCTGTGCCAGCCTCCTGCGGTGCTGGGGTCACGGTGTGCACACCCCACTGGCTGAGTGAAGCAGGGGCTGGATGACTGTCGTTGAAGGCAACGGGTCAGGAGGCCCACTCCTCATTTCCTAGGGGTCACAGGCTGTGCCACATCTTAGAGGAACCAACACCCCTCAGGCATCTGGTCTCTGGTCCCAGCCTGTTGGCGGTCTGTGTTGTAGGCGAGGGGCAGGAAGGGCCCACAGCTGCCCTCAGGTGCCTGGCTCCTCCGGCTCGCGTGTTCTGGTCCAAGGCCCCTGGCATCACTGTGGACACTGGAACCAATTGCCCTCTGGGGTGTGCATCTTGGACACTGTAGAATGCTGAACAGTGTCCCTGCCCTCCACCCACTCCAAGCCAGACACCACCCGTCATAACAACCAGTTGTCCCCAGAATCGGCCTGTGTCCCTGGGGCAGAATCATCACCCACTGAGCCACCATTCTAGGAAGGAGACCACCTGGAAACAGATGCCACCGTGTCCGCTGCACAGGAGGTGGGTGGGGTCCACAAACCATCTCAGTTTGTTAAAAATTCCCTGGGCGTGGGGGCCACACCTGTCATCCCAGCTACTCAGGAGGCTGAGGCAGGAGGGTCTCAAGTTCCAGGCCAGCCTGGGGGTGTGGCAGTGGTGGAGCGTCCTGGGCTCAGTCCCCAGTGTGTGGCGGAGTCTGTTTCCTCTGGAGGCGACTCCCCACTTGCTGACACGCACAGTGGGTGGTTTACAGGCCACAGAGCAAGTGCTCAGGTTTGCTACCTCCGGGCTCGCTCTCCAGTTTCACCCACAGGCGCCTCGTGTGTGCGACCCTGTGTCTGGTCCACTGGACACCTGGGACTTGAGATGGAAGGAGAGCAACACGCACTTCCCTGCAGAAGAAGAGCTGCTTCCGCTTCTGGCTCCCGCGTCCCTGGTGGCGCACAGCCAGTCCCCCCTTGCAGGTGGACTGGTGCCTCTTTCCTCTGCGTTGATAACCTGTGCGTCCCTCCAGAGTGGCCCTGGGCACGTTACCAGGCTCCTCTGCCTGAGTCGGCTGCCTAAAAATAGGACCGACCTGCTGTTGTGAGTCCAGAGCACGGGGCTCACCAAGCTCCCCGTCCCCAGCGGCCCTGGTTGGCCATGGCTGCGTAGCCAGGGCCAGAGACCACAGGGCTCCGTCAGAACTGAAAACCCCTTTTTATAGGGTCACCAACACAGGTCAGGCCCAGTGGTGCTTCATCTGAACTTGATCGCCTCTGTGAGGACCGGTCTCCAGCAGCCACATTCTGGGGTCTTGAGGATCAGGACTCCACCCTGTGGAGTTTGGGGACACACTCAGCCCACAAGGGCATCTGGCAGTTGACCTGTGTGTGCGAGTGGTCTCAGGCACCAGGCTCTGGGTGCCGTCCCAGCTCAGAGGAGAACTGGGCCCTGGGCCTTGGCCAGTGCCTTCATTTTGAAGCTGGACCAGGGCTCAAAGCGGAGCAGCAGTCACCATGACGCAGCCATAGGGAACCGAGCAGGGGGCCCCCAGCCCAGCGCCCACAGTTCCAGCTAAGCGTCTCCCTACCCTAGAAACCGGTCTGTGTCTCCTGCGCGTGGCTGGCCTGAGCCCCCAGTGCAGAACAGCAGCCCACTGGGTGCCGCGGGGACTGCACAGGCCCAGCCCTGGTGCTGCTTGTCCTACCACACGTTTGGTGTCCCTAGGTGGCACGCCGGGCAGCTGCACTGCAGGCCTGACCCTGCCCTGGGCCCTTGCCTGGCTGGCTGGTTTCACTGGCACCTGCCCCACAGGAGGCTAGGGCAGCCCTCGGGGGGCTTCCTGCCGGCACTGCCGAGGCCACTGTGGCTAAAGCCTCCAGGTTGGTCCAGGCCCCAGGACAGCCCGTCTGTAAGCTGCAGTTCCAGGTGCAGGGCTGGCGTACCCTCTGGGGCCCCTAGAGCTGTGTGGGGAAGGCCAGTCCCCATGAGCACTGGGAGCAGAAGCGCCAAGGAGCAAGGCGGTCCTTGGAACCCGGGTGGGGCACGAGTGTCCTAGAGAAGAGCCACACATTCTGATACTGACGTGTGCAGTCAGTGTGCCCTGGAAGAGGTGGACCCGGCTCTGGCCTCCGCCAGGCAGCCCAATGCCCAGCCCTGGAACCAGGTCGTTCTGTGTACAGAGGCAGATCAGTGAATTGGGGTCCCCATCTGTGACATGCATAATGCTGCGGTCCTGCCTCTATCCCCATGAGATTGAGACTGCCCAGAACACGCGAAGTGGCCCTCACAGTGCAGTGGGCAGGGCCCAGCGAGTTGTGGCAGGTCTGGATGCCTGCAGCAGAGTGTGAGGGGCTGGGGGAGGTTCCCCGTCCCCACCACTCAGCACACCCTCTCTGCGTGCACCACAGATCCTGAACCTCGGGTGTCTCCCCCTCCCGTCTCAAGATGGATAACAAGAAGCGCCTGGCCTATGCCATCATCCAGTTCCTGCATGACCAGCTCCGGCACGGGGGGCTCTCCTCGGATGCCCAGGAGAGCTTAGAAGGTATGCAGGCCCCTGTCTACCTCCTGCCCTGGTGGGGGGACCCCGGCCCCCGCTGCACTGTGGACAGATGAGTGTAAGGCGGCCTCCCGCTGCCAAGCCTAGGTACCTGGCCTTTCCTCAGCTCTCAGGTAAGTAATTAGCCAGAGAGGGGCAGGAGCCCATCCAGGGGCCAGTGCCCACCTGCTGGCCCAGCTCTATTTTCTGGCTGTGGGCCAAGCCCCCTTCAGGAGCATTTCATCTCCCAGTCATCATCCATTGAGCTGTGGTTCCAGAATGTTCCCAGCCCTTCTGTGCACGTTTGTGAGAGAAGGATTCTCCTGGGGTCCCTGCCCCAGGTTCCCAGCCCACTGGTCCCCAGCGAGAGCTGAGCGTCCTCCCTTGCATGGTGCCGGGTGTGGGAGGGAGAGGACGCCTCTGGGAGCAGCCCTGGTGGCCTGTGTTCTGCCAGGCTCCCCTGCCTGTGTCTGCTCCCTGTGGAAGTGCTGTGGAAGCTCACAGGGCAGGGGAGGCTCTGGGGGCCAGCCGTGGGCATCTGCACACACCCTCCAGGTGAGGGGCAGTAGGGCTTAGCGGGGCCCAGGAGGAGAGAGCCCAGGGACGCTGTGAGACCTGCCCTGGGGTGGGTGGCGCCACAGCATGGATGCCACCTGGGAGGAGATGGCGCCCTCCTTCCCTCCACCCCAGCTGGGTCCAGCCCCTGGGTCCAGGCGGCAGGAGGGCTCCCTGCTGCTGGGGGCGGGGGGTGAGCCATCCTGCACACGGGGTCTGGCTGTGGGGCCAGAGAACTTGAGCTGCTGACCCTGGCCAGGTTCCCCTGGAGTCCCACAGTGCCCCTGGGCACTTCCCCCCATATGGCCCTCCAGGCCAGACCAGGCCCACCACCCCTCCGCCAGGTGGCCTCAGCATTGTGACTCCACAGAGAGCCCTGAGGTCAGCCACCTGAGCCCACGTGGCTTCTCCTGCTGGCAGGTGTGGGCACATTGTCCACCCCAAGCGTCCAGGCTTTGAGGTGGACCAGAACAAAAGGAAGCCCGTCGGGAGCCTGCGGGCCCGGGCAGTGGGTGAGGGGCCTTTGTGAGTAGACACGGCGGAGAGGACGTGTGAGCCCCTAGGCCTGAGGACCCCCGACGTTGCCCTCCCAGGGCTGGTGGTCTCCAGGAACACCCCTCCTCCCCCGCAGTTGCCATCCAGTGCCTGGAGACCGCCTTCGGGGTGACGGTGGAGGACAGTGGCCTGGCGCTTCCCCAGACTCTGCCAGAAATATTTGAAGCAGCCGCCACAGGCAAGGTGAGCCCTGGGCTGCCCCCACCTCACCCCAAAATGAGGACAGCAGCAGCGGAACGTCTCAGGGTGCCGACTACTCCCCCACCAGCTCGGGGGCGCTGGCCCTCCTCATCCTGTGAGCAGGGGCCAGTGGCCCCAGTCCCTCCCCAGGGCCCTGCAGAGGGCCAGGAGCCTCTGAGCGGGGACTGCCAGGCTGAGGCTGCAGGGCTGCCTGAGCACACGTGCACCTTCCTCGGGCAGGAGATGCCACAGGACCTGAGGAGCCCTGAGCGGACCCTGCCCTCCGAGGAGGACTCGGCAGAGGCAGAGCGCCTCAAAACCGAAGGTGAGGGCAAGTGGCCGGTCAGGGGGTGACGCTGGAGGGCAGTGGTCAGCGAGCTGGCCCGAGGGGGCCGCGTGGGGCAGTAATAGAGTGCAGCTCTCAGCACAGCCAGCTTGAGTGTGGGTGGCACGGCCACCGTGGGAGGCAGGCCCCGCGCCCTCGGGGCCTGGGGTAGTGTCTCTGACTGGCCGTTTGTGTCGGGTGGACACTGCAGTCACACGCACAGCAGCCAGGCAGCCAGGGGAGCCACAGGTGTCCCTCAGGGGATGAAGGGACACATAGCACAGTCCATCCACCATGGGGTGTCCTCGGCCAGGGCAGGATCCAGGTGACATGGTTGCGGCTCATGCTCGGTGAGAGCCAGACAGTCCACAGTGTGTGACCCAGTGACGGGAGACGTCAGAGGCAGGCAGGGGCTTCGTGGATGTGGGGACTGGGAGGGGACAGGGCACTGTTCGTGGAGACAGTCTTTCTTTTTTGTGTGACGCGCTGAACATAGGGAAAACCACTGAGCTCCGTCACCCAGGACGACAGGCACAGCCACAGGTGGTTGCTGCCCCCTCCCCCTGTTGGAACGGGGACCAGGCCTCAGAGGACAGCCACGGTGCTGTGAGGTTAGCAGAGTCCAAGACGTGGCTGTCCCTCTATGCCACCGGGCTCCCCATCTGCAGTCAGCCAACCCCAGATCAAAACAGTCAAAAAACAGGCATCACACTGGCCACCACAGTGTCTCCCTACTGTCCGTCCTCCTGAACGACACGGCTTAGCCGCTCTTACCAGAGTGCTCATAGGGCCACCGGGATGCCGTGGCGTCTACCGGAGGAGGTGCCATCTCATGCCAGGAGCTTGAGCACCTGTGGTTTTGGTGTCCGTGGGGGTTCTAGATCCAGTCTCCCGAGGACACCAGGGGTGGCTCTGCTCGTGGCCTGGGCCTCCTGCCGCTCACGTGCAGAGCTGGAAGCTTGTGCCTGGAGGACCCCACGTAGCTCCAGCAGTTCCTGAGCAGGACCTGAATGTTGCATCCTGCCCTGTGATCGGAGCTCGGGCACACACCTTTCTTTCCTTTTAGGGAACGAGCAGATGAAGGTGGAGAACTTCGAGGCCGCCGTGCGTCTCTATGGGAAGGCCATTGAGCTCAACCCCGCCAACGCCGTCTACTTCTGCAACAGGTGCCACGGGCCGGGCACCAGGAGGCTCAGCGTGCGGGGCCAGGGAGCGCAGGCACAGCAGATGGGCTGGTCCACCTGCGCCTGGGGAGGAGGGAGGTCAGGAGGTGGCCTCCTAACCTGTGGTTGGGTGGTACGACTGTCCACACCACGCCAGGAGCGGAGGCTGGCCTTGGGAGAACGTGTCACGCGTTTGCCGAGGGCTTTCTGATGGTGGTGAGTGGCAGTGTTTGGCCTCCATTTCTGTCTCATGTGGTGCTGGGGACAGACCCTGGGTCCTGTACGTGCCACCGCCTGCTCTGCCACAGCTACATCCTGACCCTGGCCTGTTTTTGGAGGAAAAGCCAGCTGCCCTGGCAGAGCCTCGCGGTGTAAGGCGCAGTCTCGCGGAGCCCGTCCTGGCTGGGGAAGGTGCGGAGCTGGACGGAGGGTCCGGTGCCAGGCCGTGGAGCAGCCGCGCCCGAGTGTGTCCGTCACTCGCGAGTCCCCTGCGCGGGCCTGGCTGCTTTCCTGGGATTTGTTCTTTTACCGTTTTATTTTGGACTAGTTCTGGGTTTTCAGGAAAGTGGCAGAGATAGGACAAGTAGAGCACGCAGACGTTCTGAGGCCCCACAGCCTGGACCCCGGCCCAGGACACCTCAGGTGGGGATTCCAGACCTGGCCTCCTGCGAAGGGTCACAGTCAGAATACAGGCACGACAGTGCGATTGACAGGGAGTGTAAGTGCATGTCACCCTTGGCCTTGGGTCCCCTCCTCAGGATGCCTCGTGGCGTCAGAGCTGTTCCAGGATCTGAGGGAACTGTCCCCAGCCTCTCGGGTGGAGTGCTGGCTCTGTACTGAGGCCCCCGCCGCCCCTCGGCCGCCACAACCCTGCGCCCTAGCACCTCCCCTAGCGCTTCCCTCTGTCGGAAATGAGCCCCGCAGAGGCTGCGCCAGGAGCGGCCTCTGCGGCGTAGCAAGGCACTGTCGCAAAGCGAAGTCCCAGGTTCACTGAGAGCATGTGAGGAGCCGGGGAGGGAGTGGCACAGGACTGAGGCGGGGCTGGCGTCCTGAAGGGCATGAGGGTGGCCAGGTGGCTGCAGGTCCTCCCCTCCCCTGCACAGGTTAGGGGCCCCCTGAAAGCCAAGGGGAGAGGATTTTCCTGCCCAGCTGGCCTTGTTCCAGAGCGCACACTGCACAGCACTCACTCAGTGCGGTGCGGGGAGCTCTGTCTATGTGCCCTTCGCCTCAGGTGGGTTCCTCGGAGGCCCAGCACTCAGCCTGGGCCCCGGGCCTGCACTCGGGTTGAGTGCACCCCCCGGATGTGGGGGCCGACTGTTTCTTCCCTCGCACGGAAGAAGGGGGGCGAAATAGAAAAGGTCTCCAGCCAGACTGGCTGCTAGAGGGTGGGCAGGAGCTGTCTCTGCCAGGTCCTGTGGGGCCTCCCACCTGGTGAGGAATGGGTTCTCCTGCCCCCGTGACAGACGAGGAAGTCAAGGCAGAACTGGGACATGGCCGAGCAGGGTGGCGTCAGTGCCTGGCTCTCTCCTCCCTCAGCACGCCTGTGGGCACACTGGCCTCTGGTGTCCCCATGAGTGGGTAGTACCTGGGTGGCACAATCTGGTGATGTTGGGTGCAGATCTGGTGCTGAGGCCCCATGTGCCAGGGCCATCTCCAGGCCACGCCCCTCCCTGCCCACAGGCTGGTGCCCAGGTGTCCTGGCCCTCTGCGTCCTGGCTGGCCTGTCGCCACCCCCTCGCGCCGGGGCTGCCTGCAGGAGCCGCCTGCCTTTGTCCCCGCAGAGCCGCAGCCTACAGCAAGCTGGGGAACTACGCGGGAGCCGTGCAGGACTGCGAGAGGGCCATCTGCATAGACCCAGCCTACAGCAAAGCCTACGGCCGCATGGGGTGAGTGGCTGCGGGGTCCTGGTCCCTGGGTGGCAAGCTGCCTCACCAGCTCAGCTCCACATGTCTGTCTGGGGTGGCTCAACCCCGTCTTTGGGCACCAGCCGTGTACCCCACATCTGAAGGCGGCTGGGGGTCCAGAGCTCCTGGGGCCCTGCCCTGGGCCTGGGCCGGGCGTGGTGGCAGCCGGGCAGCCTGCAGAGAGGAGTAGCCAGGCGCCCTGGGTGGGCTTCAGGGGCCCAGCACAGGAGCCCCGTCCACACAGCATGGGGCACAGAGTTCCTGTCCTCTTTTTGGACTGTTGTGGTCAACTGCCCCCTGCCAAGGCTGCCTGGGGGCTCGCCAGACTCCGCTGTGTCCCGGGCACTGACACTCAGGCGTCCCAGCGTTTCAGCAGCTGTGTGCCAGCAGCGTGCACGAAGGCCAAGCTCCCTGCACCTCAGAAGGAAGCACTGTGTGTGCCCATAGGGGGCCCTTCTTGTGGGCCTGGGCTCCGACACGTCTTCTCAGACACCCCCGGAGGCCCTGCAGGCGGTGTGCCCCCGCCAAGCCCAGGCAGGCAGCACCTCGGGACGCTGGCGGCTGCCCGGCCTTCAGCAGCCCCTTTCCCCGCAGCCTGGCGCTCTCCAGCTTGAACAAGCACACCGAGGCCGTGGCCTACTACAAGAAGGCCCTGGAGCTGGACCCCGACAACGAGACCTACAAGTCCAACCTCAAGATAGCGGAGCTGAAGCTGCGGGAGGCCCCGAGTCCTGTGAGCCGGGGCGGCTGCGGGGTGTGGGCCGGGGCCTGGCCGACCCGGGGTTTGTTGTGTTCACGTGTGTGGCTCGGGCCCAGGAAAGACTGTCACAAGAAAAGAAGTTTACACCCAAACCCGGGAAATGGGGAGTGCCTGTCAGGGCTGCCGGGGGCAGCATGGCCTGGGTCAGGTGGCCAGGGCCCTGGTGTGACCCCGCTGGGTGGCAGGCTCAGGCTGGCTGCTTTGGCTCATTCAGCCGCCCGGGCACCCGTGGCCTGGTGAGGCTGGGAGCCCACGAGGGGGGTGCCCCTGAAAGGCCCTCTCTGGGCAGGGTTGGCCCTGCAGGTGGTCAGCCCAGGGAGCTGCCCCTGCAGGCTCGCCAGCCCAGGGTGCCACGGCGCAGGAAGTCAAAGGCCTGGCACCTAGCAGGCCTTCCCCAGAGTGCTGGTCACGGCTTGTGCCAGGAGGCGGCCCCCCTTGGTACTCAGGCTAAGGGGCCGCTGAGCCCCGCAGGGCTCTCACCCCTGAGGCCCTAGGGTTGCTGGCCATGGTCCTGTGTCCGGCCACCACTAACCAGTGCTTTCTTGTCTCCAGACAGGAAGTGTGGGCAGCTTCGACATCACTAGCATGCTGACCAACCCAAGCTTCGTGAGCATGGTAACAGCCCCGGCTCCCTGCCCACAGCCCCTACCCAGGGCCAGGCTCACAGAGTCCAGGAGGTGACCCCCAGCTCCCCCGTGTGGTAGAGAGTGCAATAGAAGTGTATGGCCGTGTCCATCTCCTGGGGTCCAGAGGAGATAATACAGGGTCCCAGGTGCCGCTTTCCAATGCCAGTACTTCCACTGTGAAAGGGACATGAGCCTGTGGTAGTGGACCTAGTAGCCTGTGGTAGCCAGGACCCTACAGAGCCATCCACACTGCACCACGCTCCCTGAGGGCCCACCCCCTGCCAGGCACAGGGCCTGCAGCCTCGGGCTGTGGTGACTGGCGCACCGCTAGGGAGGACACTGGGCACTACGGTGCACGCGGCATCTCAGGTGGAAGCTGTGGAGGAGGATGGAGATGTGGCTCAGGGGTCAAGCCCCCCTGGGTCCAACGCCCAGCACCAAAAAAATGAAAAGAGGCCATCAGTGTCCTGGCAGCCAGAGGATGTCCTCCCCAGGGCAGGCAGCGGCTGGAGCAGCACTGCCGGTGCCTCCCCTGCAGCAGAGGGCAGGGCAGCTGGGCCTGCCCTTGCAAGGCTCAGGCAGCAGTGGACAGTGGTCAGAGTCCTGGCCTCGTGGGTGTGGCAGGTCACGGCCTGCCAGCGGTTCTGTGAGGCAGGCGTCGTGGGCACGCAGCCACCCAACCCACACTGGCAGAGCCGCGGGCACCTGGGAAGGCGGAGGGCACCTGCCTCCTGCCCGTTAGAAGGAGGCGCCGGCCTGGGAGCCGCCACCCTGGAGGCGCCGTGAAGTCTGCTCGGGCACGCTGAGTGGGTCCCGGAGACCGTCCCGTGCCCGGGCACACCCGGACACGCCCTGGGGCAGACGTGGGGGCTTGGCCGGGTGAGAGCAGGCAGCCATGTGGCGGGGCCCTGTCGCCCGCGAGGAAGGGCAGGGCTCCAGGCCTCGAGGCCCGCGGGGCGCAAGTGGGAAGAGCTGGCCCTGCCACACAAGCGAGGAGACAGGCAGACGTAGGGGGAGGGCCAGGTTGGTGGAACCTGGGGCTGGCAGCGTGGGTCGGTGGCTAGCACTTCCCTCGCTGGTGGGGGGTCGGGGAGAACTCGGGGTGGAGAGTGACTCCCCGACCCGCGTGTTTCCCCTCAGGCGTCAAACCTCATGAACAACCCGCAAGTTCAGCAGCTGTAAGTGACAACCCTTGTGTCATTGTGTGTGGGTTTCTTTTGTTGTGGCACAGTGTACGTGACATAAACTTTGATGATTTTGAAAAACGAAGTACACTGGCACACGCCTGTCATCCCAGTGATTGGGGAGGCTGAGGCAGGAGGACCACAAGTTCAAGGCCAGTCTCAGTAACTTAGCAAGGCCTGTATCAAAATTCAAAATATTTTCTTTCTTAGTTGAAGCTTAACAGTTCCTGGTGCTAAGTATTCAGAGTGTCGGGGGCCAGCTTCCACAGTGTAACTCCTGGACACTCTGTGACCCCAGAGAAAGTCCCTTCCCCCAGCTGTCCCCCATCCCTTCCAGTCCTGCAAGTCCACGTCCCGCCTCTGGACTCCCCTGTCAGTGGGTCACACACCGTGGCCTTGTGTGTCTGGCTCTCACTGAGCACCAGGTCCTTGGGGCCATCCATGCTGCAGCTGTCACTGTGCTCTTGCTGGCCGAGGACGCTCTGGGTATAGGGGGTCAGGCTGTGCTGCCCATCTGCCAGCAGACCCCTGGCTTCTGCTCTGCGTCTCCCGAGGGGGTGGTGCTGCTGTGAACGGGGGGTGAGGGTTGGGGTCCCTGGTACGTGCCAGAGTGGCTGGCCGAGCACATACTGCCAGGCCACTTTCTTCCCTCACCAAAGCTTGCTCTCAGCCACAGCAGGGTCCTCGGCAGGGCCGGGTGGCTCTGGGTGGCTCTCCGGTGGCTCTCTGGTGGCTCTCTGGCACTGCAGCTTGCTGAGCAGCATCCCTGCCTCCACCTCTCCCTGCCAGGACACCCCAGTGCTAGTCACGGTCACTCCAAATGTCATGCAGTGTCCCTGGGGGCAGCTGCTTGGCCAAGACCACTACTGTGTTTAGGCCAGAACGGGGCAGTCGTGGGGGGCTGGGCTGGGGACCTGGGGTCTGCCAGGTGCAGAGAATCTGCCTGAGAAGGATGGACCTCCCAGGGCCCCAGGGGAGGGCCACGGGGGAGGGCCGTCTGGCCGCTGGCTGAGCTGCTGCTCTCCACAGCGTGTCTGGGATGATCTCCAGCAGCCACAACCCCCTGGGGACGCCCGGCACCAGCCCCTTGCAGAACGACCTGGCCACCCTCATCCAGGCGTGAGTAGAGCTGCTCCACGGGGCGCGGGTGGGCACACAGCGCGTCCCTAGGCGCCCAGGGGACCTGGTGTCCTGGCACGGAAGGCAGAGGCCCCAGGTCCAGTCTGGGCAGAAGGAGGAGCTGGAAACAGCAGCCGGCCCCCGCCAAGCTGCACCGTCCACACAGGGGCCAGCAGTTCGCGCAGCAGATGCAGCAGCAGAACCCGGAGTTGATCGAGCAGCTCCGGAGTCAGATGCGCAGTCGGACCCCCAGTGCCAGCAACGACGACCAGCAGGAGTGACCGGCTAGGTGAGGCCCCGCAGGCAGGTCCTCCAGCCAAAGCCGGGTTTGCCCCAAGCTCCGAGGCCAGACAAGGCTTCCCTGGTCATCGGGACCCTGTCCAGCGTTGGCCCTACCCCAGCTGGATGAGGCAGCATGGGATCAGTAGGTGCCCGGCGGCCACCTGGATGGCCCGTGTATATGTCGTCCCTCCCGAGAGCAGGTGTGGTGCTGGTGGCTGTTACAATGGGCTCACTGTCCCGGGTGGGCCCCAGCGGCCCTGGCTGGCTTGGTGAGCGTCCTAAGGTCCCTCACTCAACCTGCCTGTCCGAAGTGGACATGGCTCCTGGGCCTCTGTGGAAGAGGCTTCTGCCCTGCCCTGACGCCACCTTGCACAATGTCATTGACACACACACGTTGATTTTTTAACCAGATGACCTTAGGGACACCTGAGCGGGAGCCGTTTAGGGCCGCTGCAGCTGAGTGCGTGCAGCCAGGGCCTGGCCACTTCCCCCAGGTGCTTCCTGTCCCTCCTCCTCCTCTGGGGCCAGGGATGGCGTCCAGGCCCTCGCTCAGGCTGAGCTCTCGCTCCACCACTGGCCGCTCCGCAGCCTCCTTTGGAATAAGCTTTTCCTCCAGGCTTCCTGAGCCCCTCTGTCTGCGCTGGCCCGTGCACTCGGGCCTGGCCTCCTGCTGCGGCCTGACTGCTGGGCCTGGTCTGCCTTCCCGCAGCTGTCCCGCTCTGCCGTCCTGCTCTGCCCGCCAGCTGCGGCCCCCGTGTGGTTGGCCACTTTTCCCGTCGGGCTGCCCAAGAGAGGGAAAGAAACTGAAGTTGGACCTGCACGTTGAGAGACTTTGTTCCGCCCGCCCCGTCCGCCCTGTCCCGTCGTCTGTCCCCAGCCTCCCCGCCCCCGCCCCCCAGCCCCAGCCCCACAGAGCCCAGTCAGGCACCGCAGAGTTCTCTAGAACTCCTGGGCCGCTCTGGAGACGCGACAGTGTGCTGTTGGGCCTCATGGCAACCCTGTGGCCTTGGGAGCCCTCTGCAGCCCTGCCCCGTCCTCCGTCTCCAAGGACCCTCAGAGTTGCCTCTGGCTGTCCTGCTGGCACTGTGCCAGGAAGAACTCACTGCCAGCCCGGCCCGTGCTGCGTCCTGGTGCCGCGTCCCAGCAGCCCAGAAGGCATGCTCCAGGGAGGGACTCCAGCCCAGCGCCCGGCCGGCAGCTCCTTCGTCCCGCACCCCTTGGCCAGTTTGTCCTGTGCACAGAACCCAGCTCTGTGACGCTTGTGCTGGGTGCGTGGATGGACGTCTGTCTGCCTCCCACCTGCCCTCTTCCACGCCCCGGGGACAGACAGTCATGACCTCCTGTCCAGCTGGGCTCCATGGTTAGCCCTGCGCAGAGGTTGACTAGGACATCTTGGCCCGTCTGTGTCCCCTCCCACTGCCCTCATGCCCTGTGGGGTCCCCAGCACCCCCACCTTGGCCCTGAAGCAGCTGCAGGAGCGGCACCCAGGAGGGGAGGTCAGGAGCAGGGCCCCTTGGACACCCTGCGACCCTGCCTAACTGCAGGGCAGGCTCGGCTCCACCAGAGGGTGGCGTCTTGCAGTTGGAGCCCGGGCGCCCTGGGTGTGGGCTGCGTGCCAGGGGGGGCAGCGCGCGCGCGCGTGTGTGTGTGTGTGTGTGTGTGTGTGTGTGTAGGTAGCCAGTAGGAAGAAGGGCGGCGGCCGGCCCCTGGCGCCCCTCAGGCGGCCGAGCTGACAGCCAGCCGCGTGGAGAATAAACAGACCTTGTGGCTTTGTCTTGTCGTCTCTGACACCCGGCCCTCCCTCCCCAGCCTCACCTCCAGGAGCCCGGCCTGCCTGGCACCCCCAATCCCATGGAGCCCACAGGTGTTCCTCCTGGGTTGGGGTCACGGGCACCTGGTTCCTTCCCGTGATGTGGTCCCCTCTCCTCCCTGGTGCAGAGGATGGCCACCTGGCCCAGCTGGGGGTGGAGCAGGATCCCCATCATACGTGGGCCTATCATAGCCTCCTGGAGTGACAGACATGGCCCATGAAGTGCTTCTGCCTTGGTAGCCGCTCAAGAACCTTCCAGGCTCCCTGTACCCCCCGCCAGGAGCTGAGTGGGGTTTGCTGTGGGTGCTGTGGCGCCTCAGCTCTGGGCTCTCAGTTCCCACCGACAACCACCTTACAAGGACAGAAACCATGGCTCTCACTGGCCCAAGGTCCCCGGGCCAGGGAACCACAGAGCCAGGTGGAGCCCTGCTCTGTGGGAGAGTGGCCATCTCCCCCGTGGGCCCCCTTCCGTGTTCCTGTCACAGAACCGACACATGCAGGGGTGGGATTCAGGGTCCAGCTCTCCACTCCCTTCAGTCACTGTGGACACTGGAAAAAATTACAAAATGTCTGCACGCCTGCCATCCCAGACCTCAGGAGGCTGAGGCAGGAGGATTGAAGTTCAAGGCCAGCCTCAGCAACTTAGCACGACCCTGTCTCAAAAAATAAAAAGGGCTAAGTGCTCTGGTTCAGTCCCCAGATCCCTCAAAAGAGATGGTGATGTGCATGAGCAGGAGAGGACGCCCCGAGAAGGGGCTGTCTCTGGCCCCCGCTGAGGAACCCTGGGTGGAGCTCACGTTCTGGGGTCCCCAGGCCAGCAGCAGCAGTACTGCCTGGGACCTGAGTGGCCAAACAGGTGCCTAGCTACCAGGTCATCCAGGTGTGGGGCCCGTCGGGTTCCAGGTGACCCTGCACACACCAGAGCTAGGAGACCACCTGCCCGGTCTGCACCCCCCACTTCCCAGTTGTTGAGGGCCACGGCCGAGTCGGGATGATGCATGGCATTTTTGCCAGAAGTAGTGGTTGGGAGGTGACGAGCGAGCCATGAAAATGATGGTTTTTGAGTTCTAGCGGAGTTCCCGTTGAGCTCTCGGGGGATTCCTGAAGAGTTCGCCTTGGTTGGGGAGGTGCTGGAGGAGGGGTTTCCGCGTGGCGTTCGGGAGAGTTCCCGGGGAACAAGTGTGGAGTGTGCTGGTGGAGTTCAGAAATAAAGTTTTTTCCTGCTCAAGTGGCTCATGATTTGTGCCCAGCCAGACGGCGGCACCCAGTCACCCAGAAGTGCACGTCACCCATCAGCCCCACGTGCAGAAACCCCGGAGCACACAGATGTGAGCTGCGTCCCCGAAGCCACCCATGGAGCCACAAGGTCCCAACCGTCTGGTCTCACCAGGATGGCCTGCAGGCCACCGCTGGGCAGGTGCTGGGGCTGTGGGCAGCTTGCAGGGCCAGGACTTTGCTGTGTGGCTTGATGAGAGGCACATGGCGGTGATGCCATCAGCTCCACACAAGTCAGAAAAGCACATCTGGGCGCTCCTGTCACTAGCCACGGCTCCTGGGGAGCAGCTGCTGCCACCTTGGGGCCCAGAGCCACAGCCACACTGCCGCTTCACGCTCTGAGGTGACAGTCCCTGGACCGCGGACCCTGCCTTGCTGCCCTCCCGGGAAGCAGGAGGGGAAAACAGCTGGGTGTCACAGAAGCAGCGGTTGGCGGCCTGGGGTGGCTTCCCCCGGGCTCTGCGGTACCTCAGCTGGAGGTGCGCCTGCCCTGGGACTGCTCTGCACCCTAGTGCCCAGGGCGCCCCCAGCGCTGGGGCTCGGGATGCCCGTCCCCGCAGGCCCTAGGCCGACTCGTCAAGCAGTGGTGTCGAATCACTTGCCCCCAGGAGGGGGATCTGCCCGCTGGCTTTAGAATCTCTCTACACAGAAAAGCATCTCAGCCCAGAGGGGTGACTTGGGAACACAACGCAGCGCGCCGCATCCCCGGCCTCGGCGACTCCCCTCGCTGAGCACGAGCCTGCCGCGGGGCGTTGGGCCGGCAGGGGGCGCGCGGGGCCGGAGCAGCATCAGGACCTGGCAGAAGGATGGGCCCGCGAGCTCCCCGGCCGCGCCCTGAGCCCGCTGCGCCTGCAGCCCCCGCTGACCTTGCAGAGCCAGGAGGGGGTGCCTGCCGGTACGTGCGCTCTGGAGCAGCACCCGACGGGGGTCAAAGAAAGTGCCCTCAGAAACCACAGGCTTGGCGGTCCGGTCCCCCTGTTTCCACTGTACCAGGCGCAGGTGTCAGGGCGCAGACAGAACCACCTGCGCCCGCCCCGCCGGCCCCTGTCACCCCAACCAACCTGGTCATCGGGCCTGGAGGGGTCCACCACGGCCCCACAGCCCCCTCCCACCAGCCTCCACTCCACCCCGGAGCCGCCTTGGACCAGGCCTGCGGGGCATGGCACCCGCAAGGTGACGCGGCCTGCCTTGGTGGCCGAGGGTGGCGCCGCCCAGCTCCAAGGTTCTACACATGGGATCTGCGGAAGGAAACAGCAGAAGGATTTTAAAAGGAAATACAGACTACATTCTGGGTTGGGCCAGATTTTCTTAAAGAGAACACGGAAGCATGAGCTGTGATTTTTTTTTTAATCAACCGGCTGGATGGCATTAATTAAAATAAGGAGTCCACTAAAACGGAGACATCCGTGGGTCATCCAGCACATTAAGGTGGCCTGCGGGTCGGCGCTCACCTGACAGGTTAGCAAGGCCCTAAGCAACTTGGCCAGGTCTTGTCTCTCCTTATTTAAATTTGTAGACAGCGGGGCTGGGGCTGGGGCTGGGGCTCAGTGGTAAGGTGTCTGCTCACATGTGGGAGGCCCTGGGTTCCACCCTCAGCACCACATCAATAAAAGTATTGTATCCACCTACAACTAAGAATGTTTTTAAATAAATATTTTAAAAGGGCTGGGGATGGGCTGGGACTGTGGCTCCTGGGCAGAGCACTCCCCTAGCAGGGGCAGCACGGGGTTCCATCCTCATCACCACATGAACATAAAGGCATTGTGTTGGGTCCATCTACACCTAAAAACCAATAAAATCTAAAAAGGGGGGGCTGGGGACGTGGCTAAATGGTTAAGGCCCCTGGGTTCAATCACCCAATACAAAAAACAAAAAAGGTATTTATTTGCAATTCATACTTTTCAAAAGTGTTAATCAGGCATGGTGGGCACGCCTGCTAAGGAGGCGGGGCAGCCTGGGCCACCGAGGGGACTCTGCCTCAAAATGAAATAAAGGACTGGGCGGCTCAGTAGTGGACGCTTGCCTAGCATGTGCAAGGGCCTGGGGTCCATCCCCAGTTCTGGAAAAAAAAAAAAACAACGCAAATATCAGATCATCCTCGTTAGAAAAAGTTCAGACAATGGCAAAATATTTAAAATACAATAGAAAAATCACACCTTATCCTGCCTCCAATCCCACATAGCCACAGTTTGTCTTATGTCCCTCCGATTGTCCTTAGTAGCTGGTAACTCTGGTAGATTCTAAGTGTTTCTGTTCCTTTTTCACATGCTGAAATGGAACCCAGGGCTCACACATGCTCTACCACTGGCTGTATCCACAGCCCAGATGTCTGCTGTCATACTTTACAAACTGGCATGATGTCGTCGATAATTCCTCCAAATGTCCTCTCCATTTAACACAGATCATGGTAATCACGTTAACAAGCTTTTCCGTCACTGGAACAAAGTACCTGAGATAATCAACTTATAAAGAGGAAAGGTTGGTTTGGGATCGTGGGTTACAGGGTCATAGCCCAGGATCATTGACTTGTGGCTGTGGCCCTGTGGCAGGGCAGCATGTGGAGGAGTCATCAGCCCACCTCATGGCCAGAAAGCCAAGGGGAGGCCCAAACAGTCTCCCGTGAGGCCTCACCCGCAACCGGTGCCCTTCCAGGCCCCTCCTGAAGGGCCTCGGGGGGACACTCACGGTCCAGTTCACTGTCATTTCCTCTCAGGATCCACCTCGTTGTCCACACAATAAGCCCTAGGAGGGGTGGACCTGGCTCCCAGACTCTGTTTCTCTAGGACTTCCTGCACGTCCTCCTCACTCGGGGGCTGGGTTAAACCACAGGAGTGGGCACCGTGCGTGGGGGTCAGCCTCAAGAGACCCTCTGGCCCAGAATGCAGCCCCTGACGCCCGCAGCCGCCGTCCAAGACGAGGCGGAATGGCAACGGGGAAAGGAGGACTTGGCCAGGCACCTGAGAAGCAGCAGCTCAGCAGGGGCTCGAGTCACCGTCCACACGGCCAGTCACGTTGGTGCAGGGACCCGGGACACGAGGTCAGGAGAACGGCCCCTCAGCTCCCTGGCCCTGGAACCACAGCGTCCGTCCAGTCAGGAGGAAAGGGTCAGAAGGGTCCCAGGTCACGAAATCAAGGCAGGTGGCCAGACTGTCACAGCCAGAGGAGCCCAGGGACGTGGTACCTGGGTCACCACTGGGTCCTGGGCAGAAGAGGACACTGGGAGAATGAGTGAAGCTTGGACTCCAGTTCATGACCGATGAGCGCCTGTCCCGGGTGGGGGGCGGCACCCAGGGCGGTCCTGCACGTGGCCAGGCTCTCAGCCCACGCCCGGTCCCTCTGACACAGCCAGGGTTTAGACTGCTGTTCTTCTTCCTCTCCTAGCCCCGGGGACTGGACCCAGGGGGCTCACCCGCTGGGCAACTCGCCCACCACCGTGATGCCCGAGCTCACAGTCGACATGGGGTGGCAGGAGTCTCGCCGTGTGTCTCTCCCGATGACCAGGCACTCGTGACATGAACCCAGTGCGGCCACTGAATGCAGGAAATGCACCGATTCCCACACGACCCTATGCTGTGACACACAGTCCACATCTGAATTGTGTTGTTGGTGCCCTCACATTTCTGGAAGCCTCTTCCTAAACCAGGATCACGATCGCATCTGCTCGGATCTGAACGGTTTCTCAGGTTTTCACGGCCTCTCGTGACGTTGACATTCGGGGGACACCAACCAGCTGACCCCACCTGGACCGTCGGAGCCTCTCCTCATGCACAGACTTAGCCGCTGCTGCCCACCCAGCTCACGGCAGGCCCTGAGTTCCGTCCCCAGCACCAAGACCCGAGGATGGGACGACACGGGTGGGCGCACCTTCCACAGTGTCCTCGTTTTGGCAGGAAGAGTACTAAGCACTATGGTGTTCTCCCCGGTTCTCCCTTGGGAGCCCAAGTGTCCCTTTGGTCCCATGTGGGTGACACTATCGTTGACACCCTGCTGTGGAGAGGGAGGCTCCGTCAGGCTGTGCCGCCGTGAGGTCCATTCTACCCACTTACTAAGAAGTCTGTGGGGGACGTGGAAACTCCGCCTCCCGGTTCCCACGCTCACCGGACCCTCAGGCTCCCCCCGTCCCTGCTCCTGCCCTGCCAGCTGGCCTTGGCACCGTCCCCCACCTTCCTCTGCCCCAGCCCAGGTGACAGACCCACGCTGCGGATGAGCAGAGGCCACCCTGGCTGCCGTCGTTAGGTGTCTGGTCCTGGCGCCGTGCGTGGCCAGCACCTCCCTTGGCGGTCACCAGGCACTGTGTCCCCAGAGCACGGAGTCTCCAGGCTGTGCCCTCTCAGCCGTGCCCCTGGGGCCGTGCCCACTGCAGCCCCCGACACAGGAAAATAAAAGCGCCAGGACCCTGAGCGGCGCCCTGGGGCCTGGACGCAGCGGCCCTCCTACCCGTTCACCTGGCGACGGGCACCCGACGGGCTCCAGCCTGGCCACGTGGCGGTTGGGGTTGGAAGGCCTGTCCCAGGGTGGTGTGGTCGGGAGGTGGGGACCTGGTGGGAGGCCTGGGGCCCTGGAGGCGTGCCCCTGATGGAGGTGCGGGAGCCTGCGCCCTCCGGCCCTCTTCCTGGCCCTGAGGTGGGCAGTTCGGTCCTCCACGTGCCCCGGCCAGGAGGAGCCACCTGCCACAGGCCCGCTGTCTGTGGACCAAACCTGCAGAGCCACAGGCAGAGCGGCCCTGGGCCCTGGGCCCTGGTGGGCGATGTCTCAGGCCCGTGTTGTAGCCGGGGAGCACAGGCGCTGGGGTGACCGCCAGCGCTGGGGTGACCGCCCTGCATCCCCGCAGCTCCGGGTGCCCTCGTGGGTAGGTACCCGGGGGAGGAGGCCGGGTCCTGGGCAGGTGTCACCCGATTCTTTCCTGTGCCAATCAGCCGTGTGTTCACGTCTGGCGTGCCTTTGTTTTCAGTTTTAAAATGTCGTACTGACTGGAAATAGCCCAATGTCCCCCAGGCAAACAGAGGAACCATTTTTAGTGAATCCATACAATGGAATCCTACAAAGTCAACAAAGCCAAGGAGCACAGCCTGAAGGTGTGTCTTGCCGTCAGTCACCCCTCGGTCTCGACTCCGTGGGGCTGTGGAGGGGCCTTGGTGGACACCTGCTTTACTCCACCCTGTAGGACCCGCTGCCTGTCCTTACCTTACTGTGCCTCTTGGGTCTGTCCCCCTGTGAACTGCCGCCGTCCCTTTCCCGGCTTCATTTCGGGACAGTCATTCTGGGTGGAGCGCAGCGTCCAGCATGTGATTGACATTTCCTGGGGCTGGGTGGGGCTCGGGTGCTTCGACCCTCAGCATTGCATAGAGGTAAATAAATGAATGAACAAGCAGACAAACACAGGGATCGCGTCCATCTACACCTAAAGATGTATCAGGTCTCTTTCCCTCTGTCTTGTCACTTTGTACCAGATGTGGAACCCAGGGGCACTAACCACTGAGCCTTTCAAAAAATATTTGATTTAGAGACAGGCTCTTGCTAAGTGGCTCAGGGCTCACTAAGAGGCTGAGGCTGCTTTGAGCGCTGGCCCTCCTGCTCCAGCCTCCCCAGCTGCTGGACGACAGGCGTGGCTTGCAGGCCTCACCTGCCCTCAGGGCCATTCCTCGTGCCTCGCTGGGGGATTCCTCGTCTGGTTTGAGTTGTCAGTGGACCCTTATTTTGGTCTGTTTACATGTGGTGCTGACCAGGGAACCCAGTGCCTCACCCGGCCAGCGGCCAGCGGCCAGCTGAGCTCCCACCCCAGCCCTGTGGATGCCCCTGAGATACAGTCAATCCACCTGGGCTGTCCTGTGGCGCCCCGGGGATACACGGTTCTGGTGCAGGGGTTTAGGAACATGCACTGACCTCCTGCAGCTCCTGCCCGGAACCTTGCTTCCCGACTGACCCTGCACAGATGCGGCCCTTCCCCGTGTTCCCTCGGAGGCCCCTGGTCTTCGCCTGATGTGCTGCTGCCACACACCGTCTTCTCGTTGTGAACTGTGCAAGACCCAAAGAGTCAACTGCTCAGTGTCTCCTAGTGACCAGCTGGGGACCATGGTGCCGTGGAGTACACCTGCTGTCCCCGCACCCAGACGTCAGAGGCAGAGGTCCCTGGAGCCCAGGGGCTTGAGGCCAACCTGGACGACACAGACAGACAGACAGACCCCTTCTTCGGAAAAAATTTTTTTGAAAGCACGAGACACAACTTATAAATAGCTACCGGAGATCGTGGGTCCCACCATGAGGCAACCTCGGGAGGCCGACAGTGGCATTCAGCGTGAGTGCCTGTGGCATGGCACGGGGACCTCCGCAAAGCCGAGGTCCCTCACAGCCTCCAGGGCTGCCCCTCCGCCAGTCCCTCCGGCTTGGGGAACAACACCGGCATCCACCTTGGCACTCAAGCCAGAAGGTGAGTCCCCGAGGCTCCTCCTCTGAGACCCACCTGGCAGGCGGCAGCCTGCCCCGCAGCGCACCCCTCCACCCTCCTCCTACCCGGAGGCTGCCTTCATCTAAACCATCACCAATTCCTACTCCCACGATTCTTAACTAGTCTCCCTGCTTCAGGACTTGCTCCCTAAAATTCAGCCTCTTTTCCTGTTTGTACTAGGGTTTAGAGCCAGGGTGCTCTACCCCTGAGCTTTTCCAGCACTTTTTAATTTTTAGTTTGGGACAGGGCTCACTAAGTTGCCGAGGCTGGCCTCAAACTCTGATCCTCCTCCCTCAGCCTCCTGTGTTACTGGGATTACAGGCAACAAACAATTGAGCCTTTCTTCATGCAGAAGTTAAAATAACCTTAGAACAGTAGTTGGATTATGACCTTCACCTGCTTAAACCCTGTCCCTGAGACACAGCTGGGTCTACAGCAGGGTTCCCAACGTCTCCCCTCCTGGTTGTTCCTGACATTCAGCCGCCTGCCCTGCGGCTTCCTTAAGTGCCGACTCTCTTCTGCCTGTCAACTCTCCCGTCTGCCCCTCCTGCTCAGCACTCTTGATTGGGCTGACCCCCACCCAGTGCTCTTTCCTCTTCTTTCCTCACAGCATTTAGTACCCTCCACAGCTTTTCTGTGATGTCTTGGTTATCAAATTTCCCCAAGACTTAGCGGGGAGAAACAACTTTACCACCCCAGATCCTGTGGCTTCGGTTTCAGGATTCAGGTGAAGCTGAGCTGAGGCTCTGCCTTGAGTCTTCAAAGGCCGCATGTGACCAAGGTGTCCACTGGGGAGTTCACACGGGACGAGAGCCCTCCCAAGTCACCTGGGGGCTCACACGGGTCAAGAGCCCTTCCAAGACCAGACGCTCTCTCGTGGTTGCAGGCAGGGTTCAGTTCACAGGCTCTGGGAGGGAGGCTCTCATGCTGACTGTTGGTTGGGGACACCCTCAGCTCCTTGCTTTGTGGCCTCCCCACAGCATGCGTCATCAAGGCGTGTGAGCTGCGAAGGCAACAGGCCACCTGCTGGCAGGACAGAGTCACAGCTTTTCATCTCTCTGGCTCCCCCTGCTGGTGTGGATCAAGTCAGGGGGGGCTGGGGTTGTGGGTCAGTGGGAGAGCACTTGCCTAGCACTTGTGAGGCACTAGGTCGGATCTCCAGCACCACATAAGATAAATAAATAAGGGTTAAAAAAAGACAAAGTTCTGGGCTGGGGATGTGGCTCAAGCGGCAGCGTGCTCGCCTGGCATGCGTGCGGCCCGGGTTCAATCCTCAGCACCACATACAAACAAAGATGTTGTGTCCGCCGAGAACTAAAAAATAAATATTAAAAAAAAAGACAAAGTTCTAAAGGTTTTTTTTTTTTTAAAGGAACCAAGTCATTGGGTTCTGTTCACAGTTGGGAGAAGGTACCTGAGGACATGGATGCGAGGGTGTGGGGCAGTGAGACCCTCCTGGAGACCTGCCTGTCCCTCTCCCATCTGCGCGGCCTCTCACTGGGCTATGAGCGGTGATGGGAGGGGCTTTGTTTCTTCTTCTATTTTATTCTCCTCCTTTTCCGTTCTGGGGATCAAACCTGAGGCCTTACATATGGAAGGCAAGCACTCTACCACTGAGCTACATCTCCAGTACATCCATTTTACTTCTTTAAAACTTTAAAAAATTTGTTTTTAAAATTGTACCACTGAGCCACATCCCTTGCCCTAAGAGTGTAAATGTTATGCATAACATTTACACTCTTCACCATTTTGAAGAGCACGATTTTAGTGCTTTAGTGCAACCTCCCCACTTCCTCATCTTCCCAGACTGAAACCCTCCCCCTAAGAATTAACTCCCCATTGTCTTCCCATCCTGTCCTCAGGTTTTGTGAGTACGACTATGAGGATTTGTCCTTTTCTTCTGGGTTATTCCACACACCGTACCCTCTGATACCTGGCTCATGGGTCGGCCAGAAAGAAGATCACAGCGAATAAGTGAATACAGTCTTCTTCATAAGTCTTGTTGCTTTGGAGGGGGTACATGGGAAGCCTGTTTTTCCCATGTTCCTTCCACCTTAGGGAAAAAAGATCAATGTTCAATAGTCAGCCTTGATTTTACTTGGCCTGTCAGTGGTATTGAAAAAAAAAAAAAAAACCAAGATGATTCTCTTGAAATATGTTGGATCTATCCTATCTCTCATCAAAATCCTGCAGTGATGCCAGGCTTGGTGGCACATGACGGTTACCTAGCAACTAGGGAGGCTGAGGCAGGGGGGTGCAAGTTTGAGGCCAGCCTCAACAACTTAGCAAGACCCAGTTCCAAAAATAAAAAGGGCAAGCGATGTGGCTCAGTGTTACAGCAGTCGCCTGGCATGTGTGACGCCTCGGGTTGAATGTCATCCCATCTTTTTAGGTCCTCTAAGATCTGCCTCCCCTTGTGATTGAAGTCACCATGAATCTCTTGGCCTTGAATTTATTCCTCCTATCAACTGAGAGTTGTTGAACCCATATATATTCTTCTTAAGACTCCAGGAGGGGCATCATCAGAGAGGACGCTTTGAGAAGGACCGCTCTCCGTGGAAAATCGCTTCCCGCCAAATCGTCAACCCGCACAGAGTTCAGCACCAGGCGCCCCTGGACAGCTCTGGAATCTGAACTCTTCCGGAACCATTCCTGAAAGACCCGAGTTTCCCACCGGAGTTGCCTGATGGTTGCTCCCGCAGCTCAGTAGGAGGAAACTACTTTTCCGTGCCGGTCGAGAGGTGGAGTCGCAAAATGAGTGGCAGCCTCTTCAACCAATGGAGAGGGGCGTTTTGCCAGCCGTGCCCAGGAAGACCAATGGGCGTGAGCGTGGGTGGGTCGTGGGCCGCGGCGCGCCGAGCCTGGGACCTGCCAGGACCGCGACGGCGGGGTTGGGACCGCGCAGCGGTTGGCGGTGGGCGGCTTAGCCAGGCGGGCTGCGGCCGGAGCAGGTACGTGTGGGGTAGGGGGTGGGCCCGGGAAGGCGGGGGCAGGGCCGGGGCCTGGCGCACTCTGCCCGCCGAGGCCTGGCACCCACCGGGCACACAATAGGCGCTTAATAAGTGCTGAATTAATGTGCCCTCTGTGTCCCAGCCCCAGTAGCTTCCAGTTGAGAGCGTCCAGGCCACCCTCATTCTCACTTTCCGGAAGGGGGCACTCACACACCCATTAGGTATTTATTGGGCGCCTGCTGTGTGCTTCTGTGCCTCTCTTTGCCGGGGGCTGCTGGGGGCTGCTAGGGGCTGCTGGGGGCTGCTAGGGGCTGCTGGGGGCTGCTGGGCTTGAGCAGACAGACTCCCCTGCCCCTGCGTAGTTCACAGCATGGAGAGAGAAGTGCCTTTAAATGTCTTTAATTAATAAGGTTTCCCCAGTGCACAAAATAGAAGAAAATAATGCCAGAAAAGGGGAGGGAGGAGGCAGCTGTGACCAGGGACATCAGAGCAGAGCCTAGAGCCAGGGTGAGGTGAGGGCTGGGCCATGAGAAGGGCTGGCACCTACCTGCGGGAAAGGAAATGAGACTCCACTCAATAACGGTGACATTTTTGGGTCCAGGACAGAATCCACTGCACTTTGGCCCAAGGCTCCAGCCCATCCAGCCAGTGGTTGCCGAGCATCTGTTGTTGCCAGGCCTCGCGGTAGGTGCAAGGGACCTGGATTAGAGCAGGGGTCGGCCAGGGCATCCTTAGAAATCTAGGCGAGGGCTGGGGCTGGGACTCAGCAGGAGGGCTCTCGCCTAGCACATGGGAGGCGCTGGGTTCCATCCTCAGCACCACATAAAAATAAACAAAATAAAGGTGTTGTGTCCACCACAGCTTAAGAAAGAAAGAGAGAAACTTGGGGGAGAAGGGTCTTCCAGGCAGAGTGGCCCTGAGGCAGGACAAGCTTGACACATTCGAGGCCTGGGAAAGCTGGTGTGGGCCGAGGTGAGGCAGACCCCAGCCGTGGGGTGAAGAGCTGGAGTCGCAGGAAGCCACGGGAGCAGCGCCCCAGGGAGCGTTCCGCAGCAGTGCAGGTGTCTGCTGGGTAGCCCACCAGGCTCCCGGGCACAGGCGCAAGGCCGAGGACGCAGGCTCTCACGTTGTATCTGGGGTTTTCTTATAACTTTGTTTATGTGACGCTGAGGCTCGAACCCAGCGCCTCACACGTGGCCAGGCCAGCACTCTGCCCCTGAGCCCCAGCCCGGCCCCGCATCGTGTCTTATTTTAATTAAACAGACACGTGACCAATGGCTGCCCTGGTTGGTGCAGTGCAGGGGGATTTTCATGGGAGGAGTGATGTACGGGAGCCCTGGGGTGGGTAAGGGGTGTGGTGTGACTGTCCTGGGTGACCCCAGGCTGACGTGGCTGCCCCGTGTCCGCAGTGGCCGAGTGCCGTCATGCACCTCCAGCTGTGTGGTCAGGCCCCGTAGCGCGGGTGTGTGCACCCATGCATAACCTGGGCCCTCGGTGACCACGGCGACCCCAGCCACGGCCATGATGAAGTTGTTAGTGGCCAAGATCCTTTGCATGGTGAGCGTGTTCTTCTTCATGCTGCTGGGCTCCCTGCTCCCCGTGAAGGTCATCGAGACGGACTTTGAGAAGGCCCATCGCTCCAAAAAGATTCTTTCCCTCTGCAACACCTTTGGAGGCGGAGTCTTTCTGGCCACGTGCTTCAATGCGCTGCTGCCTGCTGTGCGGGAAAAGGTAATGCTCCCTGCTGACAGTTGGAGCCCTTGGCACCTTGGGGCCAAGGGGCTCTGATGGTTCACCAGCCCCGATACCAACTCCAGCGGGGGCCTTGATTCTGTGAGGACGGCAGGAAGGAGAAAATGGATTGCTGTGTGATCTGATACCGATTGCTGCCCCTCTCTGTGCCTTGCCTGGTAAACAGGGGGTTTGATTAGACCTGTGTTGGGACTAGACTGATGAGCCCAATGGGAGGTGAGTATCCAGACCCTCTGCCCACTCCAGGCAGCGTGACGCTCCGTCCTGAACCCAGTGTGGCTGTTTTCCCGCTCCTGCGTCTGTCAGCTGTTGCTGTGTGGCAGGTCACATCAGACCTGTGTCTTCAGGCTATAGATGCTGTTGTCTCTCAGTCTCTGTGGTCAGGAGTGTGGGCACAGCCTCACTGTCCTGTGCTTCAGGGCCACCCAGGATCGCTGCCCCCAACCTGCATGGGCAGCTGAACCTAAGGTCGCTCGTGTGAATTTCCAGGGACACCAAATGCAACACAGACACAAGTTACCTTTAAACAAGCTTCAGGACGGCTTCTCCGGCCTCGGCCCCCGGCTCCCCGAGAGCGAAAGCCCGTGAAGGCAGGGGAGACTGGCGCAAGGGCGGGCAGGGTCGGAAGGGGCTTTTACTTGGGGGCTCTTGTTCTTAGAAAGTTCTGTCCAAAAAAGGGCAGGGTTTCCAGGGACAGGGGAGTGTAACGCAACCCTGGGGCACAGGGAAGAGCCCTTCCTATCCGAGCTGGACCGCCCGGGCCCCCATCGGGACTGGAAGGTGCGGTTATTCAGTGTGGCTCCCCACCCAGGGTAGCCGTGGGGCGTGTCCTGGAGGGAATCCACCTACAGGCTCCCTTGGCCGCCGTCAGCCTGGGGGCCTGGCCCATGTGCTCTGCTGCAGGCTGAGAGCGCTGTGGCTCACGCATGCAGTGACAGTGTGGCCGCCTTCTCCTCTGCTGGTGGGAAGTGAGGGCCAGCCCCTGCCACTCAGGAGGCTGGGGCACTGGGGACGGTCTCAGGGTCTGTCTGCCGTGACGCCCCACCTGGTGGTCCTGCAGTGGCCCATTCCTTGAGCACTCCTTCAGGGCCCCACGGTTCAAGCCCCTCAGGGGGCCGCAGCGGGTGGCCTGGCCATGCCTGCCTGGTGACCTCAGGTGAGCTACTCTTTCTCCCTGGGCCAGTGTGGGCAGGGCCTGGTGGACATCCTGGACTTCCTGTTCTTGTCCCTGGAGCTGGGCTGTCCCTTCAAGCCTGTGAGTGCCAGGGTGGCATTCTCCGACGGCACTAGATCCAGCCCTGGGGACACTTGCCCCCTGCCTGGTCCGCGGGTGGGGTGGGAATGAGGGCCGTTGCTCCTATGGCCGCGTCCTCCGGCTGGAGGGATCTCGTGGCCGCTGAGGCCCGTGGCTCAGGTGACACGGAGGTCATCAAAAGGCAAGTAAGGGGGTGGACCTGGCCGGCCTGGGGCAGTGCCCACCCTCCTGCCGGCCTCAGGGACTGAGAGCCAGGCGTGGGCAGCGGGGCAGTGAGGATCTGAGGGAGGCCCAGCCCAGGCCACCCCGCCAGCAGCCAGTGTGGGCGTGGGACCTCAGTCCTGGCTGCCAGCCGGTGGGACTGCCACCACCCGCGGCCGCGGACTGAGCAGAGGGCCAGCCGCTGTCAGAGCCGCACGGTGGCACTCAGTGTCCTTGGCCAGGAGGCTGTCCTCTGGGAGTGAGCATGGCTGTGCCCCCGACACAGAGAGGGTGCCTGAGCCGTCTCTTGAGATCTGCACTCCACGTGCCATCTCTAGCCCCATTCTCCTCACGCCTTGACACCTGGACGTCTGTGGGTGGCCTCCTGTCCCCTCCGGCTCATCCTCCTGCAGCATGTGCGGCCTCTGGGGTCCTCCTGGCCTCCGCACTCGCCCGCTCAGGGCCGTGCCCCTCAGCACGCGGAGCTCGCAGCCCGGCCCGCCACAGCGCAGGCCCCCTGCCTCCTGCACATCCTTTGGATCCGTGCTCAGCCTCTGGGAGCAGCAGTGGTCCCCGTGAGCCACCATGTCCCCAGGAGAGGCTCGCAGAAGCCTCCGGTGGCTGTTGAGGGAGCAGGTGAGGTGGCTTCTCTATGGAAACCGTCTCCACTGCAGCAAGGTTCTCTTCTGGGCCATCTGTCCCCGGGGTAACCGGGCCATGCTGGGGACACAGGTGGCTGTCCCGACTCGGGGTGCCCTGGCCTGGAGTGGGCCGTGCTGAGCACCCTGCAGGCCTGGGGTGGCTTGCCACAGAGAAGGATCCTGCCCTACATGCTCCCATTCTAATTATACACTCACAACTGTCCCCAGACCTCATGGCCACGTGTCCCCTGGGGGTAGACACCTGGCAGGCGAGGACCCGTGTCCCGTGATGAAATGACAGTGGGGGTGGGAGGTGGGGCTCCCTGCACTGGGCCTCATGGCCTCGGAAAGTGGCCATAGCTGGCCCTGCCCGCCGACCCCCAGAGGGTGTGCCGGTGTCCACAGGGTGCCTTCCACGGCACCTCGTCCTGGCAGACAGCCTGAGGCCTGGCGTCCACCCTGTCAGGTGTCCCTCTCACAGGAGCGTCTGTACTCCTGTGGCCCTTGGGAGCCAGGAGCTCGGGGCTCGGCATGTGGTCAGCTCCCTCATGGGAGGGAGTGGAGGAACCGGCAGTTCGCCAGTCCCAGGCCGGGGCTGCGGCAGGTCACCCTGCAGGCCCCACCGGGCAGAGAGCAGGGGGGCGGGGGACCCGGGCCAGGGCCTTTACTATCGGGCGTCACCCGGGGGGCTCCGTCACCTGGGGGGCTCCGAGGGCATCTGGCTGGGGATCAGAGCATGTGGCATGGGGGCCTGGAGGTGCCTGAGGCTGCGAGGGTGTCCCTGGCACGTCCGCACGTCCTTTTGGGGTGTGGTCAGCGGGGCGAGTCAGGCAGCCTGCATCCAGCGTCCCACAGTGAGGTGGTCACTGTGGTGGCTGTCCCAGGGCTGCCTGGACCTCACTGAGGAGCTGAGAGCAGGCCCAAGGGGGAGGCCGGGTTCAGGGTGCACGTGGAGGGGACAGAAGCGGAGTCTCTGCAGGGCCTGGTGTAGGTGGGGCACCGTGAAATGCCAGCGAGGTGAAGACCCCAAGGGAGTGGACGGCACGGTCCTGCCCTGGGGCTGTAGGCGCTCGGTGTGCCCTTCCACAGCCACCTGCCGCAGCTCAGGTTCCAGGGGAAAGGACCAGACTCCAGCCACACGTCACTCCCCTTGGCCACGTGTGGACAGTCTGGGAGTCCTGCCAGGCAGGGCCAGCTGAAGGTCCCTGGGTGGGGGCACAGCCTCCAGAAGCAGAGCTCCCCAACTGCCCGCTGGGGAAGCCAGCTCCACGCAGCACCCGCATATGGGGGCCACACCTGTCATCCCAGCAGCTCTGGAGGCCGAGGCAGAAGGATCACAAGTCAGAGGCCAGCCTCAGCCATGTAGTGAGACCCTGTGTCAAAATAAAAAGGGCTGGGGAGTGGCTCCCTAGTGGCCTGCCTGCTCCGCTGTGTCCCTCCCTGGTGGCCTGCCTCTTCCTGTGGCCTCCATGTGCATGGGCACCTGGCATCTGTCTCTGTACAAGGACACCAGGCCTGTGGGTCAGGTCCCACCTGATGATCACGTCACCTTTATGAAGCCTCCCTCTGCAGATAGGTTTGCATTTTGAGGCCCTGGGGGCGGTTCAGCCGTGACACTTGAGTTGCATTCCCAAGACCCTTCCTCCAGATGAGGCCACGTGTGTGTGGTTCCTGGTGACGTCTCTCAGGGACACGGTTCAGCCCCCTGAGGTGCCCTGGAGTCAGCATGCTCCATGCACGTGAGACCTTCAGGCAGCCTGGTAACAGGGGTGGGTCTTTAGGTCCAGCACTGCCCTCCCTGAGCTGTGGGCCTGGGATCAGAGCCCAGGGCGTCACCCCGAGCTGCCCTCTGGGCTCACACTGAGCCTGACTTGACCCTGTGCCCCGCCCTGACGGCCTTTCCCTGTCGCGTGTCCCCACTGCAGCTGCAGAGGGTGCTGAGTCTCGGGCACATCAGCACTGACTACCCGCTGGCCGAGACCCTCCTGCTGCTGGGCTTCTTCCTGACCGTGTTCCTGGAGCAGCTGGTGTTGACCTTTCGCAAGGAGAAGCCGTCCTTCATCGACCTGGAGACCTTCAATGCGGGCTCCGACGTGGGCAGCGACTCCGAGTACGAGAGCCCCTTCATGGGGGGCGCGCGCGGCCACGCCCACGGCGCCGGCCTGAGCGTGCGTGAGCTGTCGCGCTCAGGGCCGCTGCGCCTGCTCAGCCTGGCCTTCGCCCTGGCCGCCCACTCCATCTTCGAGGGCCTGGCGCTCGGCCTGCAGGAGGAGGGGGAGAAGGTGGTGAGCCTGTTCGTGGGCGTGGCTGTCCACGAGACGCTGGTGGCAGTGGCCCTGGGCATCAGCATGGCCAGGAGTGCCATGCCCCTGAGGGACGCAGCCAAGCTGGCGGTGGCCGTGAGCATCATGATCCCCCTGGGCATCAGCATCGGCCTGGGCATCGAGAGCGCTCGGGGTGTGCCCAGCAGCGTGGCCTCAGTGCTGCTACAAGGCCTGGCAGGTGGCACCTTCCTGTTTGTCACCTTCTTGGAGATCCTGGCTAGGGAGCTGGAGGACAGGAATGACCGCCTGCTCAAGGTCCTCTTCCTGGTGCTGGGCTATGCCGTCCTGGCTGGGATGGTCTTCCTCAAGTGGTGAATGCCCTCCTGGTTGCTGCCCCTGTGAGCCCTGGAGCCCCAGGCTGGACACGGGCTGGGACCTGCCGCTTCCTGGGGAGGGAGCGCCGTGAGCCTCGGCCTTCACACAGGAGAACCCCGGACCAGGCCGCGCCCAGCCCTGCGCCCCTGCCCGCACCCCAGCCCCAGAGCACTGAGCCTCTTTAAAACACTCTGACGTACCCACCAAAGCTTTGTGGCCGTGTCAGCTGCCCGAGAGGGTCCCTAACTCGCAGGAGGGGGGGCGGGGCTGGTGTCCTGGCGGGGCCAAGCCAGACCTTCTCCTCCCTGCCACACCCCAGCCCCAGGCCAGGTGGGCACAGTGTGGGCAGTGCCTGGGATGCAGAGAGCTGGGGGCTCGGGGCTGTGTGCTCCTGCCCACTACCGCTGAGACCTGCCCTGCCACACCACGTCCCACGCCTGTGAGGTGTGTCGGCGCCTCCGTGCCACAGCTGGACGGCTGGAGCTCTGTCCCTCCTGCCACGGGAGCTGTGCCTCCAGGGGGACAGGCGAGTCCCAGTTCCCCACCTGAGCTCTGGCTCACGCTGACCACTCAGAGGTCCCCTGGAATGGGAGGCTGCTCTGCAGAGGGACGAGGCCCTTGGCTGGCAGCATGATTCCCAGACGTGGAAGGAGGCCAGGACTCAGCATGGTGATGGCCTCTCGGCCCCGCACACGCCAGGGCCTCCAGAGGAAGGCAGGCAGGCAGGCAGTCCTGGCCTCGCACCAGCACAAGGATGCCCGGGCAGCAGGGCAGCCAGCAGGAACAGGAGCCCTGGCCTCCCTCTGCTGCCTGGCCTGTCCCCCCATTGCTCCCCGGAGTCTGCTGCCTGTCTCCGCGGACCCGCTGCTGTGTGGCGGCCTCCCTCTGGCCTCAGGCCCCAGCGTCCATCTCTGGGTCCAGTCACGGGCAACTGGGGCCTCTCAGCACTACAAGGATCCCATTCCCTCACCATCCCCTTGGCCTGCCACCTGGCCCGCCACCTCTGCCGTGCCCCAGTGCCACCCAGGGTTGGCTAAGCTCCCCAGCGGGGCAGGGCTCCCTCTGCCCAGGCTCCACGCTGGACCGGGCCTTCTGTTCCTCCCACTCTGGCCAGGACCCACTTGTCCAAGGGTGGCTGCCCCTGCAGGATGACCCCACCACCTACTGGCTCAAGGACTCGAGGCTCAGGAGACCGGCCTGTTCACGCCCTGCAGCCAGGAGCAGGCCGAGTGCCGGACCCCCTCCTGCCGCTGGGCGGTCCACTCTTCCCGGGAGCCCAGGCAGTACAGCCGGCGCTTGCCCAGGTGTGGGGACAACTCTGCCCCTCCTAGTTCTCATCCTCACCACCTGGCCCTGCCGGGCGGCGCCAATGCTCCCCCTCAGCCTCAGGAGCTGTGGGTCCTGGGCAGCCGGGTCCCCGGGGGAGGGCACAGGGTCTGCATGTGGCTGGGCTGGGAAGGCTCGGGGTCCCCTGTCCTCCACAGCCAGCAGGGGTCTGCCCCTCCCTTCCCCCATCACTGCCAAGAGCACCAAGTGGTGTCCCTTTCCTGCCACACATCAGCTCCCTGGGGTGGCCCTAGAGACAGCAGCAAGCCTGCCGTATTCCACCTCTCTGCCTCACCCCCTTGGCCCTCCAGGACCACGTGGCCCCCTAAAGGGCCTTCCCTGAGTGTGGGAAGATGCCAGGTGCCCACTGAGCAGGGCCCAGCCTGCCCCACAGGTAGACCCTCAGCCACCAGGCAGAGTCCAGTGGTGGGGTGTCCCTAGGTCCCCGGGCATGGCTGCCGCTGCCACCCCAGGCTCCTCCCTACCCCTGCCCAGCCTCAAAAGCTGGTCCAGGCCCCACCCAGGACAAAGGGCCACTGCCTGCCTCCCAGCCACCGTCTCCACCCACCAAGGTCCTGCCCTCTGGTCCCCACCTGTCTGCTGCAGCCCACCTCTGGGGCCTGGGGAAGGGTGGCCGTGGCCTGGCAGCAGGTGTCTCTGGTCTCTCATGGTGGACAAAGAAGTCGGTGTCTCCTGTGTCCCTGGCCGACTTGGCGAGTCCAGCCGGATCCTGGTCCTTGGTCCCCGGGCACCCTCACTGCCTGCCGCTGCACACCGGCCACCAGGGCCCAGCCAGGAATCCCAAGTTGTGGGAAAGGCTCCGTCCACCTGTGCGACCCAGCCCGGCCACGCCAGTGCCTGTGGGAGTTGGGGTGCTCCTAGGGGGTCTCTTGCTGACTGGTTCTCAGGGTGACGCTGCCCCAGGGACACTGAGCCACGTCTGGGGACATTGGTGGCTGCACCACAGGAGAGTCCATCACAGACCACTTCATCGATGGGAACAGCGGCTGGAGCCACCAGATCCCGCTCCTCGTGGAGATGGGGGTGGCAGCGGCTCGGCTCCCAGTGAGGCGGCCTAATAACAGCGTGTCAGGCTCCTGCGTGGCTTGTTTGCGTCTCTGCCACCGAAGTCATTAGCGCAGGCGGGGGCGCGGCTCGGGCCCCCCCCAGTCTCGGGCCCAGAAAAGCCATGGCACCTTTGGACCTGCCCGACGCGCCCCTGACCCAGCGGCCGCCCCTGCCCTACCTGGGCCCGAGTCTCGGGTGGGCTTCAGGTCAAGGCCAGGGGCCCCGTCACTCCTGAAGATCCAGGCTTCCCCCTCAGTGGCCCCTGGCCATCCCAGCCCCTCCTGAGCAGCAGGCAGGGGCCCAGGCTCCTGAGAGCACCGGAGGGTCCTCTTGGGATGGCTGCCGCCGGGCGCGGGGGCCAGGACGCGTCACACCTCTCCAGCTCCATCCTGCCCCCTCCCAGGCCTCTGTAAACTGCGCCTGTAGCTCCTTAGACAGGGACACAGCTGACCTCTGCCAAGGGCAAAGTGACCCCTGTGGGGAGGCCCTGCTGCCCTGGGGCACAGTGGCAGCCGCAGGTCCTGCTTCCTCCTTAAGGGGTGTGACTGGGGGGGTCCTCTCTGGAAGGACCCGCTGGGCCTCGTCCCAGCTCGGTCAGGCCCACCAGACTGGCCCTATGAGATGGCCCTGGAACAGGGACTGTCCCCTTGGCACTGGGGACCTCTGGGCCGGTGTCGTGGGTGCCAGCAGTGCTCTGGCTCTGGGCTGGGCTGGGGCGGTGTGACCTGTGCCCCTGCTCCAGGCCCTCCACAGGGCTCCTGGCAGAGTGCTGGGGGTCAGAAAGGACCCTGCTGAGACCCAGCCCAGGTCCAAGGCCATCACATTCTAGAGAGGGGCGTGCCACATCCACTAGCAAGAGTGCCCTGAGGAGAGAAGGCAAAGGGATGTTCCACCCAGGGGCCAGGTGACACCTGAGAGGCGCCAGCGGAAGAGCAGTCTGTCCCCAGGCCCTGGGGCTCGCTGCAGCTCCTGGGCCTGGCTGCTCTGCAAAGAGCTGAGCTCGGGTGTTCCGGCGCTTTCCTGCCAGAGGGAGGCTGCAGCAGCTCCCCTCCTCCAAGGTGATGGTGAGGAGCCCCATCCCTCAGGAGCGTCCAGGCCACCTGTGGGGCCAGGCAGCAGCTCGGGGAGGTGCGTGTCCTCCGTGCTGGCCTGTGGTCCTGGGGAGATGCTGGCGGGCTTAGAGACGGCAGCCCATTTGTCTTGGAAGACAAGCTGCGTTGTGACCAATGACCTCCTTATTTTAAAACATTGATGCCAAACTTAACATCAACAAAAAGCCCTGTGGGCCAGACCCCAGACCCCACCGCCTGAGGCCGTGGCAGGCAGCCTCTGCTCACCTGCAGGTGGTATTGGTCCCTAGAGAATGCAGAGTGAAGCCAGCTGCCTCCTGCCCAGGCCGGCCTGGGGATGCCCAGGCCTGGCGTGGCCCTGGCCAGGGGACTGGGGTGAGATCGGGTCCCTGGGGTGGCAAGGCCAGGTGAGGAGCTGGGACTTTGCCCTGGCACTTGGGTGGGAGGTGGATCTGCCAGACAAGACCCACTAAAGGTCCCTGGGCTGGGCCCCAGACGGCCAGGGGTGGAAGGAAGGGCATCAAGAACAGCCCCCAGACCCAGCAGCCTGCGCTGTTCAGATCCTGTTGGAACCAAATTCTAGTCCAGGTCCTGCCTCTTCCTCGCTGAGCCACCTTGGGCCAGTTGCTCCCCTTCTCTGAGCCCTGGGAGCTGGACGCACTGGGAGCTGTTAGCATGGATGAGTGGGGACCCTGTCTGGCTGGGGAGATGGAGGGGCTGGCTAGAGCTGGGGCTGTCCTCTCCCTGCCCAGAAGCAGTCAGCGCTCGGGGAGCCCAGGGACTCTCCAGGGAGGGAGTGCCAGGAAGGTGTGCTGCCTTGGCTTGCTCTGCCTCCCGGGGTCTGCTCTCTCCAGTGTGGGAGGCCACAGCTCCCAAGGAGGGGCAGAGTTGACAGTGCCCATCTCCTTGGCCAGCCATGGGAGAGGCAGCACTGCCACCCTTGTGGGGTGCTCCCATGTCCCGGGGAGGGCAAGGAGGGACCTCAAGTCCCTGGCTTACAAGGCCAGAGCCTGGCCTGGGATCTATAAATAGCAGCAGAGCATGGCGTGCTGCGCGGTGCCCACTCTCCTACCATGAGTCAGCCTGCCCCAGCCTGGGAGAGCCGGAGAGCTGGCCAGACCCCGCCCAGGGCCCTCCAGTCATTCAGGAGACTGGCAGAGACCAGTGGGTGTCAAAGTGGAGGGAGCAGGGCGCCCATCCTGAGCCTGTCTGCACTTGGCTGTTCCCAGCAGCCCTGAGGGGCAGGAGTCCGAGGCCCAGGGAGCCTGGCTGGGCAGGGTTGAGCACACCCTGAAATGAAGGCCAGGCCACCCTCTAAGGCACCCTGCTGGGCCAGCACAGAGCAGGATGGGAAGGAACCCGGGCCTCAGACCAGGAGGCAGAGAGAGGCCGGGATGGGAGGACAGGACTGAAGTCAGGGAGAGATGCCCCTGAGCCCTCCTGCTAAGTCCTGCCTGGCAGGAGAGGAGGGGGTGGTCCTGGAGGCAGTGCTGGGTCTCCAAGGGAGCAGCAGGGGCCCACCTCAGCTAGGGCCTGGAAGTGACAATGACAACCAGGGAGCTGAGGGCTTGAGGGCGCCTGGCTCCCACCACCAGCTTACACCTTCCAGACCAGCCTCCAAAGCCCCTCCCAACGAGGGGCACCTTCCTCCAGCATGTGGGGCCTGTGGCTGTGGCACACCTGCCCCCAGGGGACCCTGCAGTGTGCTCCCTGGACCCCAATGTCCAGCCTCCTCCACGATCTGCCAGGTGCTGTGCTTCACTGCACTCACAGGGACACCTCAGGCACACGCACCAAGGTTTATTCCCGGACATTGTGGGGAAGACCAGCGCCTCCCCAGCAGAAAAGGCGAACCTGCTGCCCGGCCGCACTGTGTCCCGGTGGGGCCCACCGTGGCACGACCCCGGCGCATCGGGGACCCAGGCAGCCTGGGCCAGGTACCCGCTGACCCGAGGCCGGCCCCTCGGCCTCTCCACCTTATTGATCCGTGTGTTCATTCCGCCAGGCGTCCCTTGCAGTCGGGGTGAGCTCGACCAGGACCCGCCAGCCCTACCCGCGGCTCCGCCCCAGCCCCTTGCCCCTCTGGCTCCCGCTCCCGCGCATCCTGGGCGCAGGGGCTCCCGCTCGGAGCTGGGGGAGCAGGACCCGCGTGCCCGGGTGCAGGGGTCGGGGCGGGCGAGGCCGGCGCGGGGGCGGCGGTGACCTTGGCGGCCGCGCGGGTCCCAGGCGCGCGGGCGGGGCGGGCGGGGCGGAGCGGAGCGCGGCCCTGCGGGCGGGGACAGCGCGGGCGCGACTGCGGCGGCGGCGGCGGCTCGGGCGGGCGGGCGGGCGGGCGGGGGGCGGCGCGGCGCGGACACGAGCCGGAGCAGCAGCGGCCGCGGCGCCGCAGGGACCAGCGGCCCAGGTAGGCGGCGGGGCGCGGCGGAGGGGGTCCCGGCCCCACCCGGCCGGCCGCGGCGCCCGGCTCCCGCGCGCCCCTTTGTCCCGGCCCCACCCTCGCGGGCCTCCGGGCGGTCCCTGGCCCTGCAGCCCGCCGGGCGCTCGCTCCTCGCCCACCGCGGACAGCTCCCACCTCCGCCCCCAGGGGACCACCACTCCGAGCCCCTCGCCAGGGCGCCCTCGGAGCCGTCTGTGGGCCATAGGCGTCCCCCACGCTCGCCCACCGGGCTCCCAGCCTGCCCAGTCAAGCCCCTCACTCAGGACCCCTCTTCCACCCAGGTCCTCCTCCTCGAGTTGAGGGAGCCCCTGGGCTGCCCCCCGTTGTGCTTCCCTCTACTCAGGGCCCGGAGAGTAGATCCCATCTCCATCAAACCTCTCCCTGGTCAGGTGCCCCAGGTCACCCCCCCACATTGGTGAGCATCCCCCGAGACCCGCCCCAGGCCAGGGCTCCCTGGGCCTTCTTGAATAGCAGGTCCTTCAGTGTCCTAGGGCCTGGCCCTGGCTCCACCACCCAGAGCTGTGGCCGGTTCCCCTGGCCTGGGCATCTCCGGGTGGGCTGCCTTGCACATGCGAGGACCCCAGGGCAGTACAGCCAGGCCTCTCTGCTTTGCCTCCTCTTGCTCTGTGACCTTGAGCCAGTCCCTCCCCCACCCAAGCTCCATGCCCAGGACCCACTCCCCAAATAGAAGGTGGGGATGGGATTCAAACGGCACCAGGTGATCAGCTGGCATGGACTCAAGGATCATTGGATGTGAGGGTGTCCTAGTCACGGGATTCCAGTCCCCAAAGGGCCCCTCTGGAGAGACCACTGCTGACGAGGGCACCCAAAGCCAGACAGGGTCTGCATCTGGGGCTGCAGAACCCCACCACCATCACAGACCCTAGGTCCTTGGGTCAGCAGCAGCAGCATGGGGCTGTCCACCAGTGTGCCTGCTTCCTCTGCCCACCATGAAGGGGCCACCTCTGCAGAGCTGCTGGCACCCAGGCCACCAGCCCCCTTCCTGCTCCTAATGCTGAGATTCACTGTGCGTGGAATCACAGACCTCCTGCAGGCCCAGCTAGTCTTCTGCAGCTCCCCAAGTTTTCGGACTCGGAACTGGGCTCCGTGTTGGCTGTCACTTTCATTATCACTTTGTTTTGTTTTTCCTGACAAATCTGGTACCTCCGAGAATTCAGAGCATGCTCCAGGCCCATGGGTCCAGCCCAGTGCGTCCACAGAGCCCTGGGACTGCTGTGAGAACTGGGCATCCATCTGTGTGGGGACTGCCCCATGCCAGGCACCTGCCCCAGGGCCTTTTCCACCTTATCACCCACTGGCCCAGCGTCCCCGGGGAGACAGAGGAGAAAACAGAGGCCAGGGACAGGATCTGCCTGTCCTGGTCCACACCCCCAGACCTCGCCTGGTTCTGGGGCCACCCTCAAGCCCTCCCCTGCAGACACACAGGCCTGAGGGAAAGGACCTGTCCAAAGTACAGGGACGTAGAGCCAGGAGGTGCAGGCTGCCCTCCCCGTGCCGAGGACACTCAGGGCAGTGGGGAGGAAGAAGAGGACATAGATTCTGGAGACAGGCCTCCCACCTGCTGTCCCCTGCCCACGGCTCTTCCCCTCCTCCAGCTCTCCAAGGGTGGTGTGCTGTGACCTCCAGAGGCCACGGGCCCCTCTGTGCCTGGGAGAGGAGAGAGATGGTGAAAGGAGTCCTCCCAGGGAGCAGGACTCCTAAGGACACATCAGGCCAGATCACCAGGGGATGCAGTTTAGAAAGCGGGAGGGTTGGGAGGGATGGTTCTTGTTGTGCTTTGTTTTGTGGTACTGGGGCTGCTCTACCACTGAGCTATGTCCCCAGCCCTTTTACATTTTTTATTTTGAGACAGGGCCTCACGAAGTCACCCTAGCTGTCCTTAAACTTGCCATCTTCCTGCCCTGGCCTCCCGGGTTGCTGGGGGGACAGGTGTGGCCACCGTGCGGGTAGGGCGTTTCCTATTTAGTCTGACCTTTAGCATTGTTATCCACTTCTTGGCTGTGAGTTCCTACCACGCAGAGGTAGGGAGCTGCTTTAGGGAGTCCCGCCTGGGGATATGCAAATTGTGGTCTTGGACCCGCTGTGTCAGGGCGCATTATTGGTGGGGAGGCAGTTCCCAGGGCCAACTGATTCCTCATTTCTGGGGCCAAGGCCCTGAGATCCTCACTTTAAACTATGGCACTGCCCCTGGGGTCTAGGACGGGCCAGGCCCATAGCAGGGAGCTATGGTTGCTGGGATGCAGTGTTTTGCCCTCTGGGTTCAGAGCCCGAGGACACAGTGGGTCAGGGTGGTGAGAGGGCTGGTCCAGGTGTCAGAGCAGCAGAGGAGCCGGGTCAGCTGGCTGCCAGGAGGTCACAGCTTGGGGACGGCTTATAGCAGTGAGGGAGCCTGGGCCCGGAAGAGGGAGCCCGGGCCTCACCTCTGCCAGCGCCTGTCCTCAGGGCCTGAAGCTGACGACCCTCTGGGCTGGTGGCCTTCTGTCTGACTGTCCTCTCCACACAGGGTCGGTCTGGGCTTCTAGCAGCCGCCCCGTCCCTCACGCGGCAGGGGGAAGATGCCCGAGCAAAGCAACGACTACCGCGTGGTGGTGTTTGGCGCGGGCGGTGTGGGCAAGAGCTCACTGGTGCTGCGCTTCGTGAAGGGCACGTTCCGCGACACGTACATCCCCACTATTGAGGACACCTACCGGCAGGTGATCAGCTGTGACAAGAGCGTCTGCACGCTGCAGATCACGGACACCACCGGCAGCCACCAGTTCCCGGCCATGCAGCGCCTGTCCATCTCCAAGGGCCACGCCTTCATCCTGGTCTTCTCGGTCACCAGCAAGCAGTCGCTGGAGGAGCTGGGGCCCATCTACCAGCTCATCGTGCAGATCAAGGGCAGCGTGGAGGACATCCCCGTCATGCTGGTGGGGAACAAGTGTGACGAGACGCAGCGGGAGGTGGACACCCGCGAGGCCCAGGCCCTGGCCCAGCAGTGGAAGTGCGCTTTCATGGAGACGTCCGCCAAGATGAACTACAACGTCAAGGAGCTCTTCCAGGAGCTGCTGACGCTGGAGACCCGCCGCAGCATGAGCCTGAACATCGACGGCAAGCGCTCCAGTAAGCAGAAGCGGACAGACCGCATCAAGGGCAAGTGCACCCTCATGTGAGCCGCCGCCCGCCGCCCGCCCCGCCGCCTCCGCCCGCGCCTCCTGCTCCTCCACTCTCCCGTCCGCCTCTCGGCTGGGGAAACCGAGGCTGCCTGGCCAGCGGGCGGCAGGGCTGGGCTCCCCCGGCCCCTCACATCGCTATGCCCTCCTCCCCACCCGCCCCCTGCCCTGTCTGGACCCCCACAGCCAAGCGGCCCCTCAACCCACGGGGGGTGGGTGGGGGGGTGGGGAGCAGGCAGCCAGAGGAGCTGCGCGTCCCAGCGGGGACCAGAGAGGCCATCTCTCCTCCACCGCCGCCGAGGACCCATCTCTGTCCCCCACCCTGAGTGTCCCCAGCCAGATCCGTGCCCCTCCCCCCCTTTGATCACTGTGACCTTCCGGGGGAGGGGCGTCCAAGTGCACATGGACCTCAGAGTGTGGTGTTTTTCTCTTCTTGGTGTTCGACCTGCAGCCAGTCTCACCCAGACCCTCATGACCTCTGACCTGTGCCCCCTCCCTGGGCCCCGGGAACACCCATCCTGTCCCTGTCCACTCACCTCGGTGGAGGGGCCCGTGGGATGGGCCTCAGGCCACCAGGCAATAACCATGGGGCCTGTAGGGGCACCCCTGCCAGCCCCAGTAGCACCCCTCGACCAGCAGACAGCCACAGCACAACCCCTGGGACTGTCCAGCCAGGACTGCCCGAGGGGCAGATGGGCCCTGGGGCCTGAGTGTGAAGGTTTCCCCGGACACTGTGCCCTGGGGATGTGCCCTTCCTTTGAGGCACAGATGCTGGAGTGGTGGTGCTGGGCCTGGGCACTGAGCGCAGGGTGCCGGGGCCGGCCAGGGCCTGTCAGCTAAGGCCCTGTCCAGAGGAGGCGATGGCACTCCACACCAGCAGGACCTGAGGGGGCTCCAGGTGGAAGGCCGCCCTGTCCCCTCCTCCACCCAGGAAGCGTTGCCCAAGTCTGGGGCACCTGCAGCCTCAAGGTTCGGGGTGTCTCTGTGAGACCGTCTGGGCCACTCCACTCAAGTGACTCCCCGGGGGCTGTGTCCTTCAGGAAGGACACTGCGGGAGGGTGCGTGGGTGGTGGTGCCTGTGCGTGTCTGTCGTTTGGACGGCGTGTCTGCAGCCTGCGTGAAGCAAAGGTGTAGTGCGTGTGGCGTGGACGGTGCCCGTGTGTGGGGCCGGCTGAGGGGTGTCTGCTGAACCGTCTGTCCGTATGGGCACAGTTGTCTGGGGGGTGCCCGACGTGGTCTATCTGTGATCCTGTTTTTCTGACTCTCTGAGGGTCACCTGTCCACTCTCGTCTGTGGCAAGCTGACTTGTGGCTGCAGGACAAACTGGACCCCGGCAAGCCATCGCCAGGGCAGCCACCCGGAGCTCCACACGCCACCACCTCACCGTTCCCGGGTCAGCCCGGTGGGGGGAGCCAGATCCCACTCAGGGCCCCACGAGGCCGCGCTCCCAGTGTTGGCCGGGCTGGGGTCATCTGAAGGCCCCGGGGGATGTGCTGTCCGACTCCCGTGGACTCCTCAGCATTCCGTGCCGAGGGGCTTGAGATGTGGCAGCTAAGCGTGCGAGGGAGAGAGTGGTCCCCCAGGCGGACGCCCCGAGGGTTGGGGTGGGAGACTGTGTGTGCATGTGCGGGACGGGAGGGGGGCGCAGGATGCAGGAGGCCCCTCTGTGGCTGACGTGTTGAGCTGATTGCTGTCCTCTGTGTTCCTGTGGCTCCTGAGTGGTTCCTGGCACGCTTGGAGAGGTGTGAGTGTGTGGACCTGTGCGTGCGAGGCTGCGGGGTGACAGGGCTCCCCTGCCCCGGTCAGTGGTATTGTCTGAGCATCGCTCTGACCCTTCAGCTGGCCCAGGGCCCCCAGCAGCTGGTGTCACCAGGGCCCCTGGCTGGACAGGGGTCTCAGCCCTTTCTCAGGGACATGCCCTGATAGCACAATCTCCCTGGGGCCCGCCCGCCCGTCCCCAGGCCTCTCCGCCCCGGGCCCTGCCCCCGCTGGGGAGAGGGACTGCCATAGGAGGGGCCGAGCCGCCCTGACTGCTGCCCGCCTGCCCGGGCATCCTGGTGCTGGGGACCTGCCAGGCCAGGCTCGCTGTGACCCCGCCCCTCCCCCCGCATGTGGGACCCCCGCCCCCTGTGGGGTCTGTGTCGCACTCGCTCATCTAGACATAGTCTTCCTGCAATAAAGAAGTGGATCCTGTGTTCTCCCGCGGCTCCTGCGCCTTCTTCCAGGTGGGAGTGTCGGGGACGGGGAGGTGATGCGTGGGGGGCCGTGGGGCTTGGAGGAGGAGGGCTCTGCGGAGCCTGGAGCAGGGCTGTGACTGGACACTGCTCCACGCTGGCTCGCGTGACTCCTCCCAGGGCCTCAGTTTCCCCCTTCACTCTGCACCATGAGCCTGGGGCCCCCAGGCTTCCTGTGACCTTGGATGATTTCCCTGCAGGGCACAGGGTGGGAAGGGGCAGGTTCACGGTGGGCATGGGGGGCACCCGGCAGGGCTCCCTCCTGTCCCCAGCACTTAAGATATGTCCTCGGTCACCAGCCCTCAGGCCTCACCCAGACCAGAGGGTCTGGTTCAGGGACAGAACGGGAAGAGCTGTGCTCCTCCGTCCCTTCATCCAGTAGGTGACAGGCACCCCTGTGCCCTGGCCCTGCCCTAGACATGAACCGCGGGCTCCCTGCCCTCTCAGAGCTCCTCACCTCTGGGGGAGAGGGCCCCCACAGAGAACTGGCTGGGCCATTCAAGATGTGTGCTGCACACGGCAAAGACGACCTGCACTGCAGACCGCCGTGGGCGTGAGTGTCCGGGCCGGCTGGACTGGGAAGGCAGGGTGGCAGTGGCTCGGCAGGGTTGGAGCATCAGGTGGCGGGGGGAGCGGGGGCAGCACATGCAAAGGCCCTAGGGCAGGAGCCTCTGAGGCCACAGTGCCCAGAGAAGAGGAAGGGGAGGGTGGTTGCCAGGGAAGCCAGAGAGGTCATGCAGGGCTGGGGACCGAGAGTCAGGGTGTCCTGCAGAGGACACTGGGCCATCAGATGACATTTGGTGTTTCCTGAGGGCCCTCACAAGGGCCTAGAGCTCACTGCAGTCTGTTGAGGACAGTGGGAAACCCATGAGATTCTATCCCTTGATTCTTAGTGTGTGGTGCTGGGAGTGGAGCCCTGGGCCTTGCCAAGCTGAGCACCGCTCCACACCAGGCCCCAGGCCCAGCCAGGGCCCCACTCCCAAGGTGAGGAACTCGCAGGTCCTCATCTGCCATCTGCACCACACGACTTTGTGGCTGAAGTCCAGCTTCCCGGGTCCCCGGGCAGGGAAGGTGGGTGGGGGCACAGCTGTAGGGTCAAAACTGGGGAGCCCAGCTGCACCTAGGGCAGGAGGGGTCATTTTTGAGAGTACCCAGCGCCAGTGTGCAGCAGGGCTCCTGGCCCGGATCACCCCTCGGTGTCGAGCACATCCCGTCCCTGCTGGGGCCAGGCATCTGGTGTATTCTCAAAGGCCAGGAAGAGCCCCCTGGACAGGGTTAGGGGAGTCGGCAAAGCCCTCGCTTTGAGCACAGAGTTTAAGGGGTCTCAGCCCACAACCCTCTCTCATCAAGATAGACACGTGTTTAAGGGCTGGGGAAGGGGCTCAAGTGGAGCACACTCACCTGGCATGTGTGAGGCTCTGGGTTCGATTTTCAGCTCCGCATAAAAATAAAGATACTGTGAAAACCTAAAACTAAACAATAAATATTTAAAAAAGATAAATAAGTGTTTAATATACTTGATATAATTGTACATCAAATATAAATTTGTTGGTAATATGATTAATGTGCACTAGTGCAACTATTATTATTATTATTATTATTATTATAGTAATAGTAGTAGTATAGGGGATTGAACCCAGGGGCACTTAACCACTGCACCACACCCCCGGCCAATTTTGTATTTTATTTACAGACAGGGTCTCACTGAGTTGCTTAGGGTCTCACTAAGTTGCTGAGGCTGGCTTTTTTTTTTTTTTTTTTTTTTAAGAGAGAGTGAGAGGAGAGAGAGAGAATTTTTAATATTTATTTTTTTTTAGTTCTCGGCGGACACAACATCTTTGTTGGTATGTGGTGCTGAGGATCGAACCCGGGTCACACGCATGCCAGGCGAGAGAGCTACCGCTTGAGCCACATCCCCAGCTTTGAATTCACAATCCTCCTGCCTCAGCCTCCTAAGCCGCTGGGATTACAGGCATGCAACACGATGCCCAGCACAATCCTTTGACCTTTTAATTTAAGATCAAGTACAAAGAAACCACACAGGAGGATTCTCCTTCCCCTTACTGCGTCCTGCAGCCACAGCACAGTCTCTCTGCCAGGAACCTACAGTACTCAGACCTGGAGTATACCATTGTGCGTAGCCCTCTGCCCCCTCCTTGCACACACAGCTTCCCGGCGCTGTCAAGACACTCAAGTGTACAGTCCCGCACACTCCTCCCCCTTCTACAGCCATGCCCACGAATTTTATGCAGCATTTTTATTTTAAAAATAAAAATTAATCTTTAAAAATTGATATGAATGCAAAAACCTGCATTAAATAAAATATTAACATTTTAAATGAAGACAGGATCCAATATTGCCATGTGAGCCTCAGGCAAGAGAAAAAATTTGTGTGATCTCTATGTCTCTTCTCTCTACATTATATATATATAGACAGATAGATAGATCTATATATATCACGCATCTTTACATGTCTTTATGCATTTTTAATAGTTTTTTTCCCAGAAGCAAGTTTTGAAAGTATGACTAATGAATTTGCTTCCATTAAAGCAGGAGAGTATCATTAAAATATATTGGGCATAAATAAAATATTTAAACTTAAAGATATTGTGAGTTTTTAACACAATGTCTTTTCAGTTCTTCAGTGTTTTTCAACTACTTAAAAGGCTTAGAAAAAAAATCAACATTCTGGGAGGAAATCTGGAAGCTTCTAAAAAAACTAAACCTGCAACTACCGGATGACCTGGCGGACAGCTGTCCCAGAGAGAGGATGCTGTGGGTTCACACATAAGATACGTATTTTGGGCAGTTTTATTTGGAAAAGTCCAAATCTGGAAGGCCCACCGAAGGTGTTCGGGGATGGGGTTAAACTAACGGGCCCCAGTACCACGCGACACTTGCAATCCAGCGCTGCCAGCCGGCGCCGCAGCTCAGTGGTAGAGCGCATGCGCCAGGCCCTGGGCTCCATCCCCAGCGCCAAAAACAAAGAAGGAAATGGTAACACACGCAACAGCCTAGAGGAGCCTCCAGACCGTGCTGCCAAGTGAAAGAAGAGCCAGGCCCAAAGGTCACACTTCGTGTAATTCCATCCAGGAATGGCAGAAATCTCAGGCCACAGAAGGGGGCAGGGGCAGCAGGAGGGCGTGACCGGGGAGGGGCGAGAGGGGCGTGACCTGACAGGTTGGAGGGGCGTGTCCGGGGAGGGGTGAGAGGGGCGTGACCTGACAGGTTGGAGGGGCGTGTCCAGGGAGGGGCGAGAGGGGCGTGACCTGACAGGTTGGAGGGGCGTGTCCGGGGAGGGGCGAGAGGGGCGTGACCTGACAGGTTGGAGGGGCGTGTCCAGGGAGGGGCGAGAGGGGCGTGACCTGACAGGTTGGAGGGGCGTGTCCGGGGAGGGGCGAGACCTGACAGGTTGGAGGGGCGTGTCCGGGGAGGGGCGTGACCTGACAGGTTGGGGGCGTGACCGGGGAGGGGCGAGAGGGCGTGACCTGACAGGTTGGAGGGGCGTGTCCGGGGAGGGGCGAGACCTGACAGGTTGGAGGGGCGTGTCCGGGGAGGGGCGAGAGGGCGTGACCTGACAGGTTGGAGGGGCGTGGCCCGGAGGGCCCGCGGCGGGGCCCTGGGTGGTGCTGGCCTGCGGCGCTTGTCCTCCGCTGCGGTCGGGCCAGAGCTTTCTCTATTTAGAGTTGCACGTGACTCCTCAAGCTAAAAAATTGCCTGATCTCAAACTAAAAAATTTTTAATTTTTAGAAAAGGGAAGTCGATGGGAAAATCTGCAAGAAAATCAGCAAGTAGGGATAGGCGCGTCACCCCTCTTGCCTGTGCCCACCGGGCTCTGGCTGGCACTGTGTTAAGGTCGCTCGCTGTGCGCAGAGCAGCTGTGATCTAGAGACCCCATCGTGGATAGCCCCTCCGCCGAGGCCGGGCCCACACTCCCGGGGGTGGAGCTCTGGGAGCTCGGGGGCTTGGTAGGGAGGACCGCGGTGCGTAGGTGAGGGCCCGACGGGCGGGCGCACGCCCCCTCCCGGCCCCCGTGGCCGGGCTGGTGGCCGTTTTGCCCCACGACTTTCCCCTTTCTGGGTCTTACTCCGGTTTCCCTCCTCAGTCCTCCCAGTCACCAAGAATTAATGGAGCTTCTACTGTGTACCAAGTTCCGTGCCAGCCGCGGGGACGAAGGCAAAGCCAAGCCTCTTACGAGGCTGTCACGACGCGCCCAGGTGCCGGCTGCCAGGCGCGCGGCAGGGGCCTCCAGAGGGCTGGCACACTAGAAGGAGGGGCAAGACTTGGGCAGCTGGCGAGGCACGTGCCAGGGACACGAGAGGCCAGGGAAGGAGTCATCAAGAAGGAGCCTTTGTACGGTGCGACGTTGAGCGCAGACAAGGTCAGGACGGCCCAGGATCCATATTTGAAACAAAGACGGTTCGGACAGAGCTGGGTCCCCCAGGCAGCTGAGGAAAACCTGTAGAGGTGGAGAGTCCATCAGAGTTTATCTTGAGCCAGGTGTGGTAGCACACACCTGTAATCCCCAGATACCTGGGAGGCTGAGGTCAGAGGACCTCAAGTCCAAGGCCAGCCTTAGCAACTTAGGCCCTCAGCAACTCTCCAAGACCCTATCGCAAAGTCAAAAATAAAAAGGGCTGGGGATGAGGCTCCGTGGTAGACTCCTGGGTCCAACCCCCAGCCCCCCTTAAACTGTGGGTCCTTTGTTATCATGGATTATTTATGCATTCATTTTCAAATTTAAAATGTCATATTAACATAGTGCAGTTGTTTTTCTTCTTTCCTTCCCCCACCCTATTTAAAATTTGGATTTGAGAATTAAAAAAGTATGAAGGAAATAAAATTTTGAATTTGGATCTAAATTTTGAATTTTAATTGTGAATTAAGTTATCTCGGATTGTTTGATCACTTTTCTTTTCTTTTCTTTAGTACCATGGATTGAATCCGGGTGTACTTAACCACTGAGACACACCCCCAGCCCTCTTTATTTCTTATTTTGAGACAGGATCTCGCTGAGTTGCTGAGGACCTTGCTAAGTGGCTGAGGCTGGCTTTGAACTTTCAATCCTCCTGCCTCAGCCTCCTGAGCCGTTGGGATTACAGGTGTGCCATGCCCAGCTACATTTATTTCAAAACATCTTGTTGAGCACTGTAAAGGTACGGCGAAACGTCGGAGGGAGAGACCACCCAAGAGACTGACTCCATGCAATTGGCAAAAGGGGATTTATTGGGGATCCATTCCAGCGCGCTGGGACTCTGTGCTCACTCAAGAAGGGAGAGCAGCCCAGAGCCCAGAGCAAAGGTCAAGCAGAGCTTAAGTACACTTTTTGGAGAGGGCGGTGGGCTTTGCATACATCAGAACAAATCATCATGAGACACGGGGAAATTGAACAACAACTCTGAGACGTGATTGGCACATTCATTGGCCGGAACAGGTCGGGCGGGGGTGATTGGTCATTCGTAAGCAAGCGGGTTACACATTCAAACTGATTGGTCCGGGCCCTGTGACAACTGCACAGGGCCCTAGGCTAAATGGCCAGTAGGGCGTTGTTTTAACTATCTCAGGAATTTCAGGTTCTGGGTGTAACAGAGGAACTTAATAATACCTAATCTTTTACATTCAAGCTTTCCAGCTTAGAAACTTTACCCTTTCAGCACCACAAATATATACCATTATTGATTGTCAATTTCAAAAATTAAGATTAAAAAAACTAAATTTTGGATTTGCAACCAACCTCTGTCTCTTTTGTGTCTTGGGGCCTGGTCATGGCCTTGGCAGTGAAGTGCACTCAGCTGCACACCCACAGCTGCAGAAAACCCTGAGGCCTTCTGATTTATCAAGAGTGCTTGCAAGGTCGGCAGGGGCTGGGGCTGGGGCTGGGCCTGACCCTGGCCTGGCCCTGGCTAGGCTAGGCTAGGCTAGGGAGGCCTAGACGGGACAGACCTCTGGGGCTTGTGTTGTAACCGAGGGATGGTGAATTTGCTGGTGGCCACAAGGGTCTGGCCCATCAGCAATCGGGAGGCCAGAGAGGGTGGAAGAATTATTGTAGAAGTTGATGACTAAGTGGAAAAAGATCAGGAATTTAAAGGTGGATGATCCATCGACAAATAGCTTTGGAGACTCCTGGGAGAAGGTCCCGGCATTCAGCTTTGATTATTGCTACTGGTCAGTCAACCCAGAGGACCCTCAGTGTGCATCTCAGGATGTGGTGTTTCCGGGGACGGAAGTACCCTCTGGAGCTGCTAGAGGCTACAACACCGGCCTTTTTGCTTAAGGGCAGACCGGCTCTGGGAAGACATACCCCATGCTGGGGACCCCAGCCTCTGTTGGGCTGACACCATGGATGTGTGAGGGTCTCTTCACCAAGGAAGAAGACCCTGATCATCGCCTCCTTCCTGTAGGATAAAAGTAAGAGTCACCAGAGGGATGGAGAGAAGCCCCAGAAGACGCAGCTTGCGGAAAGGGAGATGAGAAACAGTTTCTTAGGTCGCAGGACACTCAATTCCCTACCCTTGGACCTAATGAGCCATGTCCCCTTCTGTGGCCCAGCTGACCCTGGCTAACTCGTCCCCCTTTCCTTCACATCCCAAAGTTTAATACTAGATTTTGAGATTTCTTTTTCTAATCCTTTACTGGGTGATTTTGTAGGGAAATGGTTCTCAAACTCCAGTACCTCTTCCATGTTCAATGTCCTTTCTAAATATATATATTGTAGTTGGGCACAATATCTTTATTTTATTTTTGTATTTTTATGAGGTGCTGAGGATCAAACCCAGCGCCTCACACGTGCTAGGCAAGCGCTCTAACACTGAGCCTCAGCCCCAGCCCCTAAAAAAAATCAAGATGCAATTCACCTACCATAAAATGCCAGTACTACAAAATTTTGAAGTATATAGTTTAGTGATTTTTACAATATTTCCAAGATTATACAAGCATGACCACTGATTCTAGAACATTTCCATCATCCCCCAAAGAAAAAATACTTTCTTAAAAATTAAGTGATTATAAAAGAAATTTTTTAAAATTATGAGTGTATGAAATAAAAATATACAAATCTTAAAAAAATAAAAGAATGCCTGCAAACCTGGATTTATTTCTGTGAAACATCCTGAATTCTCTTTCTTTTGGTGCTGGGGACTGAACCCAGGGCCTTGCACATGCTAAGCACACACTCTGCACTGACCCTTGAACATCCTGATTTGGAAACGTTGACAATTTAAAAGCTTTGAAGGATTTCCAGGTCCCACGTCTCCTGATGGGCCACCAGTGTGACTCCTGTTTAGACAGCCTCATTCTGCTTGGGGGGGTGTGAGCAGGGGACAGCGTGTCCAGGGGGACAGCAGGGAGGAGAGAGGCCCTGCCCTGGTGCTGGGTTTCCTCTGGGCATGGCAGGAAGCAGCTGGAGCCCGCTATGAACAGGGGGCTCCTGGGGCATGACAGGAGTCCTGGGGTTGGCTAGCAGCTGGGGACCACAGCATGTCAGCGCTGGAGGAAGTTCCTGAGGTCACAGACGTGCTGGCCCATGCTCCCCACAAGGGGTTTCCTCCCGGGACCACGCGAGGCTCTCGGAGCCCTTGCACACGCCTCCCAGCACCATCAGGGGCTTGTTAAATGTGCATCCTGGGTCCAGCTCCCAGCAGGATTGCGTCCTTTGATCTAGGGGGAGCCAGGAGTCAGGAACAGAACCCCTGGAGTTGTGACACAGGCTTGGGCGAACGACTCAGGTTTCGCCTCACCCAAACTCAGTGTCACTTCTATTAAAGGGGGATAATTCAATCTCCAAACCTTACGCAGAGGGAGCCTGGACAGTGCTCAAGAAAGCGGTGCCACTCCAGGGAGCCTCGGAGTTAGGATTCGGGATGCGAACACTCTGTCCCCATCCAGGATTCGAACTTGCGAAAAGCATCGCGCCTCCCTGATGTCAGACAGTCTCCTCTGAAGAGTGGCCCCTCGCCCGCAGCCCCGTCCACCACAGCGTGCTGATTTGCATATTAGTATAGCCCCGCCCTCCCTCTCCTTTCCCGTTCACGGGTGGCCAGCGGCGGTGCCACTCAGCGTTCGGGGCCCCTCCCCGCTCTCCTGGGCGCAGCCTACCCCGCTGCCGGCCCCAGGCCCCGCCCCCGGCTCCTGCCTCCGCCGCCCCGGTCTGCGATTGGTCGCTCCGGGGCGCCGGCCCCGCCCCCCGCGCTCAGGGCCCGCCCCGTGGAGGGAGCGAGCGCTCCCCGGCCGGCACAGCGGGTTCGGCTGCGCGGCGGGCTGAGGCGGCCGCGGGCCAGATCGCAGGTAAGGGCGTTTGCTCGTCGGCTAGCGGACGGCTCCGGGCTGCTCGCGGGCGGAGCTGGGGGTCGGGTCGGCTGAGGGGGGGCTGGGGCTGGGGCTGGGGATTGGGCCTGCAACTGGGGGCTGGAGCCGAGCGCGGGGTTGGCTGGGGAAAAGGGCTGCATTGAGGGTCGAGCTCATCTGGGGAGGGGGCTGGAATTGGGAGTCGGAACTTTGGGTGGGGGTCGAGGTTAGCTGGAGAGGAGGGTGGAGTTCGGGACTGGGGCTGGAGGTGGGGTGCGTGGTTAGCTGGGGAGGGGGCCAGAGTTGGGGGCTGGGACTGTGGTTGGGGGTCGAGGTTAGCTGGGGGAGGAGGCTGGGGTTGGGGGTCAGGCCTGCCATCGTGGGTGATTTGAGGTGGGGAGGGGGCTGGAGTTGGAGGTCAAGGTTAGATGGGGAGGATGCTGAAAGGTGGCTGGAGTTGGTAGAGGTAAGCTGCGGAGGGGCTGGCTCTGGAATTGGGGTGTAGGGTTAGCTGAGGAGGGGTCAGCCTTGGCAAGGACTGAGACAGGGTAGAGAGACCACTGCAGTTGGAGGTCAGGTTTAGGGGGAGGTGATGGAGTTGGGGTTGAGGTCAGCGGGAGGGGGGCTGGGTGGGAGTGGGTTTAGAGGTCTGGGGTAGCTGGAAGGAGGCTAAGGATGGAGTTGGGGGCCAGGTCAGCTGGGGAGGGCACTGGGATGAAATTTGAAGGGGGGCTCAGAGGAAGTTGGGTTAGCTGAGGAGGGGGCTGCCAACGGGCTGGGGAAGGTGGGAGGGGAGCAAGTTGGCAGAGAGGGATGATTGAGGATTGTGTTTAGGGCTAACTGAAGGGGACAAGGACAAAGTCAGGACAGGAAGAGGCTGAGGGATGGAAGGGGATCGGCTGTGCCACGGGGGTCCAGGGAACCTCAGGGTGAGTGGAGAGCTTATGTGGGGGTGGGGTCCGGGAGGAGGAGTCAGGGTGGGTGATGAGAAGGGAGGTGGAGGAAGAGGAAGGGCCCTGGGCTGGGAGGCCTGGGGGTGTGTCTGGCCTGAGGTTGACCAGTTAGCAGGAGCTGGGATGGTCTCGGTTTGAATCCACTGCAAGGATTTGGAGAGGAATTGCCTCCTGTTGGGTCAGAGGAGCTGATTATTTGGTGAGAGACCACGAGGGGTGAAGCCCCTCTGGAACAGTGTGCTGGTCCACTGCTCCGTCTGTTTCTAGGGTGGAGGGTGCCAAGGGACAAGTCTTAGGGTGCATGAAGCTCATGTGGATGATTGAATTTTTCAGGAACTGCAGTGGGAGTTTTGGGGACGATGACATTGAGGGACGTGGGTGGCACTTTGTTTTTCCCGGGTAGCGGGGGTTGCTCGGGGCTGAGGTGGGCGGCTGAAGACAGGTGCGATGAACTGTAGCAGCAGGTCCCCAGCTCAGTCTGTAGACTGTTGCTAGGTGTCCTCGAGGCAAATGGCAAGTTCACTAACTTGTGTGTGTGCGCGTGTGCTGCTGTGGTCCTGCGGTGACGGCGTCAGGGGCTCTGGGAAAGGGCCTGTGTTCCCTCGTGGTGCCACCTCACCTAGGGGGCATGAGGAAGGCGGCAGCAGGTGACGTGCAGGGTTGCTGCAGGGACCCGGCGAGGGAATGCAGGAGGGAATCCCTGCTGGTGGCACAGTGAGGGTGTGCGGAGCGCGGCGCAGAGCAGAATGTTCTAAATTGAGTTTCCCCTGGAGGGGGAGGTGGGTGGGAGAATGATGGGGTTGTCAGAGGAGGGAAAAGAAAGAATGGCAGTTTGACTCCGTCACCCTCATGGGGGGTGCATGTGAGAGTCACCCCAGGACCTCAGAAAGCACCCAGAGGCACAAGACAGACAGCCAGTTATCAAAAGGAGGAAGGAGCCAAGTGGGAGGTCAGCTGTCGAGTGCCTCCCAGGGCTCGCGTGGCCAGGAGCAAGCGTCGGCCACAGAAGGCCTGGGTGGTCCCGATGCAGGCTCCCCAAGGCCACCGAGCCCCTGAAACACACCTGGACTCGCGCTCACAGGACACCTGCGGGCTTCGCAGCCTCCGCGTCCTGGACACGGGGGTCTTTCCTTCTGGGGAGTGGGTGGGCCTGGGCCCTGCAGGGGGCAGAGCAGCTGTCCTGCCTCCTCCCACTCCAGGGCAGGACTCTCAGTGTGACACCACACTGTCCCCAGACATGGCCTCCCGGCCCTTGGGCAGAGCCACCGCGGCTGAGAGCCGTTCTCAGGACAGAACTAGCTTTACTCCCACGTGGAGACCCCTCGCTCCCTCCGTGCCGGGGAACGTCCCCTGGTTCTGGGTGCTGTCACTTCAGAGGAGGACACACCAGAGTGCTTGGAGGAGCTTGGACCTCCTCCTAGGTGGCTCTGTGTGGCCTTTGGACCCTTACTGATGGACTAACTGACCAGCCGCGAGCGCTAAAGGACGTCCACATTTACAGCTGGTCCCCTTAGCCTCCCCTTGGCCTCCTCTTGGTCTCCCCTTGGCCTCCCCTTGGTCTCCCCTTGGTTTCCCCTTGACCTCTCCTTGGTCTTCCCTTGGCCCCCCTTGGCCTCCCCTTGACTTCTCCTTGTTCCCCCCTTGGCCTCCCCTTGGCCTCTTCTTGGTCCCCCCTTGGCCTCCCCTTGGCCTCTTCTTGGCCCCCCCCTTGGCCTCCCCTTGGCTCCCCCTTGGCCTCCCCTTGGCCTCCCCTTGGCCTCCCCTTGGCCTCCCTTTGACCTCCCCTTGGCCTCCCTTTGACCTCCCCTTGGCCTCTTCTTGGTCCCCCCTTGGCCTCCCCTTGGTCTCCCCTTGGTTTCCCCTTGACCTCTCCTTGGTCTTCCCTTGGCCCCCCTTGGCCTCCCCTTGACTTCTCCTTGTTCCCCCCTTGGCCTCCCCTTGGCCTCTTCTTGGTCCCCCCTTGGCCTCCCCTTGGCCTCTTCTTGGCCCCCCCCTTGGCCTCCCCTTGGCTCCCCCTTGGCCTCCCCTTGGCCTCCCCTTGGCCTCCCCTTGGCCTCTTCTTGGCCTCCCCTTGGCCTCCCCTTGGCCTCTTCTTGGTCCCCCCTTGGCCTCCCCTTGGCCTCCCCTTGGTCTCTTCTTGGCCTCCCCTTGGCCTCTTCTTGGTCCCCCCTTGGCCTCCCCTTGGTCTCTCCTTGGTCTCCCCTTGGTCTCTCCTTGGCCCCCCTTACCCCCCCTTGACCTCCCCTTGACCTCCCCTTGGTCTCCCCTTGACCTCCACTTGGCCTCCCCTTGGCCTCCCCTTGGTCTCTTCTTGGCCTCCCCTTGGTCTCCCCTTGGCCCCCCCTTGGCCTCCCCTTGGCCTCCCCTTGGTCTCTTCTTGGCCTCCCCTTGGCCTCCCCTTGGCCCCCCCTTGGTCTCCCCTTGGCCTCCCCTTGGTCTCTTCTTGGCCTCCCCTTGGCCTCCCCTTGGCCCCCCCTTGGTCTCCCCTTGGCCTCCCCTTGGTCTCTTCTTGGCCTCCCCTTGGCCTCTCTTGGTCCCCCCTTGGCCTCCCCTTGGCCTCCCCTTGGTCTCTTCTTGGCCTCCCCTTGGCCTCTTCTTGGTCCCCCCTTGGCCTCCCCTTGGTCTCTCCTTGGTCTCCCCTTGGTCTCTCCTTGGCCCCCCTTAGCCCCCCTTGACCTCCCCTTGACCTCTCCTTGGCCTCCCCTTGACCTCCCCTTGGCCTCCCCTTGGCCTCTCTTGGTCTCCCCTTGACCTCCACTTGGCCTCCCCTTGGCCTCCCCTTGGCCTCCCCTTGGTCTCTTCTTGGCCTCCCCTTGGTCTCCCTTGACCTCCACTTGGCCTCCCCTTGGCCCCCCCTTGGCCTCCCCTTGGCCTCCCCTTGGTCTCTTCTTGGCCTCCCCTTGGCCTCCCCTTGGCCCCCCCTTGGCCTCCCCTTGGCCTCCCCTTGGCCTCCCCTTGGCTGGAGACTCATTCTATGGAGGCCCCACACTCCAGGTGGTTCTGGTCTGTGGAGGAGCTTTATTTAGAAACCTATCGGTTGAGTGATGCCATTATTTTCTGTCCTTGTTTCCTTCTCAATCAAGCAGGTCATCCCAAGGGAAAGTCAGCTAAACGCGAATAGCCCCCATGATGATGGGTTGTCACAGCGGAGGGACTGCCCCACTCGGGGATAGCCGCGCACGGGGACAGCCGCGCACGGGGACAGCCCCGCTTGGCGGTTGCTGAAGGGGGAGCCTCTGGTGCACTGTGGCAGCAGGAAAGCTCTCCGCAGTCCAAGGTGTTCTCACGGACTTCCTCATTTGCACGTGGCTTTTACTGGGAGGGGACATGGCGTAGTGTTTGTGGTTTGAGGGGCCTTTGTGGCTTTCTTTTTTTGGGGGTGCTGGGCTGCCCCCCGGGGCTGCACCCACCCTGAGTCTCTGATGTCTAAAGGGCAGCTGTTCCCGGCCTCTGTGACTCTGGGGCCTCCTGGGAGGACCACCGTGCAGCTGTGGGGCTGGGCAGGGAGGTGGCTGGAGCGGCCTGGGCCGCGCCCGGCTGGGCTCTTGTTCTGGGGAAGTCTTTTCCTGGGCTGCTGTCCCCAAGCGGCCACTTCTGCAGTCCGCCTTCTGGGGAGCGTTTCATGACACTGCCGCTGGCTCGGCCACCCTGGGACTTGGCCTTGTCCCTCAAGGGCTGGAGAGGAGTCACATCTGTGGCTGGAGGGGGAGCTGGCTGCTGGCCCTGCCCTCGGGGGACCAGCCACGTTCTCCCTGGGCTCCTGGGTGAGGCCTCGTGCTCTGGTCCTGCTGCTGCGGGCAGCTCTGCTGGACGGTGGCCCATCTTCTTGAGAGGCCACAGAGGGTGGCCCTGGCTTTGGTGCTGTCCAGGGAGGTGCGACGTCCGTATCCTAAAACCCAGCCGCTGTGAGCAGAGTCCCCAGGTGCGGCAGGTGACCGAGTTGGCAGCTGTTCCTGGAAACCGCCCCAATGAGAAGCCCTGTCCCCAAGAGCAGCCCTCGTCCCTCCGCCCTGCTCCCGTGGGTCCACATCCGTCTCTGGACTCTCTGTCCTGGACGTCCCCTATGTGGCCTGTGTGTCTGGCTGTCACGGAGCATGAGGTCCTCAGGTCTGTCCACCCCGCGGTGTGTCAGCTTGCTCCTGCCGCGGCCGAGGGTGCTCCAGTGTGAGTGGCCGTGCTGTGTCCCTTTGTCCCCCGAGGGCCTTCTTCTCCCCCTTCTGGCAGCGGGGTATCCTGCTGCCCTTGATGTGGCTCTGGCTCAGCACAGGGGCCACTGAGTGCACCGAGGGGCGTCCACTTCAGGGTCCTTCCTGCTCTCTGTCTGCTGTTCTTTCCTGCCCACGAGCTCACACCGTCCCCCGCAGGCCCCAGGCCCTTTGGCTTCACAGCGGCCCCTTCTGGCCAGAATCAGCCGGCCAACACCCCCTCTCCGGCTTGTCACCTGTGTCCAGCATCAAGGCCTCACATGGCCTTCGAGGCACAGCCTGGGCTGGCCCCACCGGGCCTCGGCTGGGAGCCTCTGGCCGCCCAGCCTACACGTGCCCGGCTGCCCGGCGGCCCGGCGGCCTGTCCTTTGTCGGCAGCGGCCCACCTCCCTTCCTCCCACCCACAGAGGCGCTCTGGGCCTGTTTTAAGCCTCAGAACTTGTTCCAGGTCCTGGCACCGCGTGGGTGGACGCTGTGCGTGGGCCTGGGAGTGTGGACATGGAGCCGGGGCATGGCTGCCTGCGCCTCTCGGGTCAGGGTGTTAGGCCTGCGTGTCACAGGAGGTGACAGCCGACACGCAGGACGGCTCTCGGGGTGGAGGGGTGGGGTAAGAACCAGCCAAGGACGGTCCAGAGAAGAGGCTGAGGGAGGTCTGGAGAGGAGGCCAGGAGGGAGCTTGGAACAGAACTCAGCCTGCCAGGGACCCGTGGGGACAGTGACCCGTGGGGACAGTTCCCGTCTTCACGTGTGCCCTGCAGGTTCTCTCGTCTTACGGGGCTCTGACAGCCAGAGAGGGGCTTTTCCTGGGCTGCGGGTGCTGCGTGTCCCTGGCCTCCACCACTCCAGGCCAGCACAGCCCCAGTCGAGGGACAGATGTCCCCACCATAATTGTCCCCAGCTGAGACCACTGCACCAGATCAGGCTGTGACCAAACAGATGATTTTAAACTAAAAGTTATTTATTTTTCTTTTCAAAGAGGAGTCTCGGGGTGTGCCCCTGGAGCGCTCCCCCAGGACAGCACTTGGGCCCCCCCCAGGCAGGTCCTGCAGACCTGGTGTCGGCCACTGCAGCAGCCACTTCCACCGCGTGGCCACACGGTGTGGGCCCAGTCGTGCCCGGCCGCGGAGAGGCGGAGGGGATTCCTCCCCTGGGCACGGAGACGCTGGTCCCCGAGCAGACGCAGCCAGGTGACAGAGGTGGCCCGACGTTGGTCACAGAGCGAAGTGTCTGGTGGCGGGTTAGAGTGTGGACGGGGACTCCACAGCTGAGGAGAGGCGGCCGCTGCTCAGTGCCTTGGGAATGGGTCTCGCGGGCTTCGTGGTGGCCGCGCCCGTCATCCCAGCTGCCCCAGAGGCTGAGGCAGGAGGACGGCAAGTCCAAGGCCAGCCTGGGCCGTCAGCAAGACCCCGGGTCAATACAATAAAGAGGGCTGGGGGTCAGCTCGGTGGCAGAGCACCCAGTTCAACCCCCAGTGCCACCAAAAATCAATCAATAGAACAGGAGGGAAGGGCACAGCCGTTCATTCTTAAGCCTGGTGACACGTGTGTCCAGGCTGAACCAAACCGGGGCCCTGATTCTGGGGGCTCTGCCCAGGGACCCTGAGCCGGGTCCAGGGACGTGCATGGCTGTTTGACTGGGGCTCCAGGCCGGGACGGGGTGGGGACACGGCTCCGCACGGCCGCAGGGACCTGGGTGGGTGCCGTTGGAGGGGCCCAGGAGCTGTTGCTCCTCAGAGCTACACAGGCTTCTCTGGAGCCAGGTGACGCCGGGAAGTGACCTCTGGGTAGTCGTGGGCGAGCGCGGACCTTGAGAATCACGTGTGTGTGCCAGGGTCCCGTGTCCTGGTGCTGCTGGGAGGGGCCCGGGAGGCAGGGAATGAACCGCCCAGCTCTGCTCCCCAACACTGGGCACCCCTCGTCCAGGGCTGTCCCCAGGCCTTCCCTGGTGAAGGCCCCTGATTGGAGGAGGGAAGAGCAGAGGGGCCGCCTGCAGCCATGACGCAGGTCCCTGCAGCGCTCCGGACAAGGGGGCTGGGGCTCGGACGGAGACGGCTGGGAGCCGCCACGGGGAACCGCGTGCCCTTAGCCCCTAACCCCCGTGAGAGGGTGGGGAGGGGCGAGCCAGCCCAGGGGGCTGTGGGCACTGAGCGCCCAGTGGGCTGGACCCACGCTGCCCGTTGGCCGGGCCACCCGTGCGCCTTCCCGCTCGCTCTGCGATCCCCACACAGCCCTGAGATGGCGTGGCCTTCCCAGAGGTCAGGGGCCCGCTGACAGCTAGACCCCACCCCAGCCCCCTGCAGCCGGACCCCTGGCTCCCGCCTGCCCCCCCTGTGGGAGCTGCCGCGGAGGGGCGGTCACTGAACCCAGAGGAAAGGGACCGTCCGTGTCTGGGTCTTTATTTAGCCCCCAGTTGGAGTGACCCTGACCAGTTTAGTCGTGGGTGGTGACGACAGGCCCACTGTCACCCGCCTGGTCTCACCTAGGGTGTCCTGGGCTGCCCACCCAGGGGTGGATTCTCCCTGGTCCTGGGGGCCCGAAGCCAGAGGTCCAGGTGTGCGGCCCTGCCCTCCGAGGCTCAGGGAGGCCTCCTGCCTCTCCCTGTCCGGGGCTCCAGGCGTCCAGCCTCCGCCATCACGCTGCCTCCTGCGAGGGCCTTCCAGGAAGGACACGGTCACTGGACTGGGGCGCCCCGTCCTGCCACTCCTGCAGAGACCCTTTCTAAACGGGGTGGTGGCAGCAGGTGCCCGGAAAGTGGCCCCTGTGCGTAGGGAGGTCTGGCCTCTGGACGGGGCTCCCGCAGCTGACCACCCGCCTGCCCTCACCACAGGAAGATCACAGGGCACCCTCGCACCAGGACGGGGACCCTGCCTGATGGCTCCTGGCTGCGGCTGCAGGGGGCGTGGGGTGTGCAAGCTCACGGCCCCCGGGAGGCCCCCACGCGGCCCCAGACGCCCTGACCTGGCGCAGGCCCCGCCAGGAAGGAAGGACATGAGGGATCAAAGTGCTGTGAACGCGGCGACAGGGTTTGAGTCGCGGCCTCCTGAGCTCAGCTCTGTGACCGGGTCGTTCTCCAGTGGCGTCCTGGGCACTCGGGGTGCCCCACAGTGTCCCTGCCTCTCCCTGGTCCAAGCCGGGCCTCCCTAGGTGGCACCACACCTGTCCCCAACATGGCCCAATGTCCCCTGGGGAGAGCATCACCCGGGCACACCCCACAGACCCGTGTGCTCGTGGTCCTGCCGCGTGAGGTGCCCGACCAGGCTGAAGAGCACAGGCTGCCCCAGGCCCAGGGCCGTCAGGGTCCCCAGGGATGTGCGTCCCTCCACTGGGCCTCTGATGGGGCTCAGGGTGGCCGCACGTCGTGGAGTGGACAGTCACTTCTTGATCTGCAGCAGAGAGAGCGCCCAGGTCCCACCGTCCCCTTTAAGGGCACCGCCCCGTGGCCTGCGACTCCCAAGAGTCCCTGCACCCGTGGCCAGCCTGGGACCAGGTCTACAGGCCCACTGCAGCCTGCCCCTGGACGCTGGGCCCACCCTTCCTGAGAAGGGCCCCGTGGCTGGGATCTGCCCTTGTGACCCGCGGCGAGGGCCAGGGGGGCCTCCCCTACCCCAGGACACTGTCGGGGAAACCAGCCCCTTTGCGGTGGGGGACGCTGCGCCCCTCGTGGTGGTGGGCGTGGGCTGTGGGAGGCCAGCTGGCTCAGGCCTGCTGCTGGGCACAGAGAGGCACGTCGCCAGGCCCCCGGGGGTCCGCACAGCTCCGTGTCAGGGGCTTCCGGTCTCTGGGTGGAGTCGAGTCAAAGACCAGCCAGGCAGGGAGCCGCCACGGCCGCCTGGTCACCTCACGGGGCCAAACTGCTGCCCAGCTGGGGCGTTTCGAGGGCAGCACTGGGGGTGACCTCCAGGCACAGCAGCCAGGACCCAAGGCCTTGGGAGAGCTGGGCCACGGGCACCGAATGGGCTTTGTGGCCAAGGCCCCGAGACGGTGCCACCCTGCGGCTGTGGACGACCCCAGGAAGGGGTCTGACGGGCCACCAGGGACCAGCGTGACGCAGGCCGCTGTGAGCCGAGTGCGTCCACCACCTCCCCCACTCACATGCCGCAGCTTGGCCTGGCGGGTGGTGAGTCACCCTGGCACGTGCCCTGTCACCGTCTCCGCGGGGGGAGCCCGGGCCTGCAGCACGAGCAGGGCTGGGCAGCGTCCCCCGAGCTCTGCCCCTGCTCTCCGGCCCCTGCCCTGCCCAGCGCGCACGGTGCCCACCATCCCTGCAGCTCCCCTCAGCAGGCCACAGGCCACGCAGCCGCATCTGCTCTCCGATGAGCAGGGCCCTCGAGCTCCATCTGCCGTGACCCGTCGTGGCTGACAGCACCGCTCCGTGGGCAGCGGCCACCTGGGTGTGCGCCCTTCCGTCTGTCGCAGGAGGACACTGTGGAGGGCCGGAAGCTTGAGGTCGGCCGTGCCCTCCCGCCCGCCGCAGGCCCAGGCCAGCGCCCAGCGCCTCATGCAGCGGCTGCCCGGGCACGTCTGCCCCTCCCCCCTGTTCCCTTGGCTGCTTTGTGGCGCCAGGGCCCCTGCGTGCTGGCCCGGGCCCGTCCGGCCTCACCTGGCCGCGCTGTATCTAGAGGTGGACGTTACTGTGGGCCCCGGGTGCAGTCTCCCAGCAGGTGGCAGCCGGTGTGTGCTGGTCCCATGGCCTCAGCCTGAGGCAGCGTCCACCTGGACTGGGGCCGCGCCGCGCCCTCTGGCTCCCCTCACCGTCCCCAAGGTGCCCCGAGGGTCCTTTGGGGCGAGGGAACTGGCCTTGGCCCTGGAGGCCTCACTTCGTGGGGAGGCCCATGGCCGGGAGACTGTCCGCCCCCTGGCCGCACGACAGGACTGGCCGCTGGCGGCTCCCGCCCGGCTTGGCAGAGCCCTTTCCCGTCATGGAGGGGCAGCCCCTGCCAGCCAGTGACTGCCCATGGCACGTGGCCGCCGAGTGGGAGACGGGAGGCCTCCTCCTGCTGACCACTGCTCTCCGTGAAGACACTGCGGGTCCCCGTCACCAGGAGGGTCTGTCGAACCTCGCAGGGGCAGCCTCACCAGTGCGATGGCCGGAGCCTGCAGCAGTGTGGCCACCCAGCAGATGGGCCGCAGGCTCTGCCCTGGCGTCCAGCAGCGCCCCTCCTGGGGTGCAGCTAGGAGGGGGACATGGCCTCAGGCCTGTGCTGGTGCGTGCAGAGCAGCAGACACAGATGGCAAAGAGGGACGGCCACGTCCACCAACAGGGGAAGGGACACACAGCCTGGCCACGCACACCAGAGTGTCCTCAGCCACAAACAGGAGCAAGGTGAGAGCCAGACGCACAGGCCACGGCGTGTGACCCAGTGACGCCAGGGCCCAGGACAGAGGAGTCCAGAGAGGGAGGTGGATCTGTGGGGGCTGCTCGTGGGTCGGGCTTCCTTCTGGGTGGTGGAATGTTCTGGAATTGGGGCTGAAGGCCGCACACCTCGGTGAGTGCTGGGTGCCAGGGGGAGGCCCACCTTACAAGGTGACAGTGTGTCTCACGTTATGCTGCCGTCTCTCTTCAGACCCGTGGCAGAGTCCTCTGTAGTCACGCCCAGGCGAGCGGTGGACACTGCCGCACCCTGTTCCGATGTCCCCGGGTCTGCGCCAGGCGGTGGCTCCTCTGTGTGGAGGGCCACGGGGCAGGTGGCATCACTGGCCACGGTCTTGCGACCCCGGGGCACTTGGGGCTCCATGGAGGGAACTGGCCCTGAGAGACCGGGGAGCCGACGCGGGGGGACGGTCCTTGTTCTGAGGGGAGGACCTGGGGTGCGAGAGGCACGGCCGGCAGCAGCTGAGTGGCGAGACTTCCAGAACCTTCTGGAGCTCCTGGGGCTTCCTGGCGCATGGGGGCCCTGGTGCGCGGAGGCTGCCGGGCTGGAGTGGATTCCTGTCGGTAGCTGAGTCCATGCTGGCATCGCATTATTTCTTCTCCACTGTCACCCAGACGTGGCCCTTTATCCTGTGAGCCACAGGGACACTCACACGGGGACACCTCTGTGGACGATGGCAGTGTGCGGCTGGCTGGGCTCTCTGGACCGTGACTCTGAACACTTGGGGGCCATGTCTCTCTGGTGGCATCCCGGGCGCTGCAGGTACTGAGCAGCGACCCTGGTCTCCACCCACGTGAGGCAGGAGCTCCAGAGTGACACCACACATGTCCCCAGGCGTGGCGCCTCTGGCGCTGTGGCTTGGTCGGGACAGCTCCTCCGGGAGCCGCCGGCCATCGGAGTCTAATTAAGCAGCCGCTTCCTCTGCGGTGCCAACACCGCTCGTGTGTGACAGACGGTGGCTTCCCTCCAGGCCTCGTGGGGCCGAGGCACAGGCTCCCGTCCCTGTGGTCCTGCCTGTGAGACGCGGACCCTGCTCCCACCGAGCCCTCGGGGGGCCACCAAGCCCTGACCCTGCTCTGCAGGGACCGCGACCCCTGGGGGCCTCCGAGGGTTCCCAGAACCTTCCAGATGGACACAGGCATCCAATTGCCCTTGGGGCTGTGTGGCCTGCCTGGCAGGGTCTGTGTGGGGCAGGGAGTGGACATCTGGAGGGTGCGTCCACTTCCAGGGTCGCCGTGGCTGATGACCTCCAGCTGGGCCCCAGAACAACAGCCGTCTGTTCTCAGGGTTCTGAGGCCCGGGGTGGCCGTGCCTCGCATGCCCAGGCCCCTGTCCACCCCAGCACCACAAAGATACCAAACTGACCCCAAGAAGCCGTTCCGGAGGCCAGGAGTCTGAGGTCCAGGTGTGGCAGGGCCATGCTCCCTGGGCTCCTGGGCAGGCTCCTTCTGGCTTCTGTGGGTGGCAGACCCCCTTGGTGTCCTCTGTGGTCACGTGGCCATCTCCCTGTGCACCTGTGTCTGACGTCCCCTCTTCAGGCCCACCTCTGTGATGACCGACGTTCCCAGAACAAGGTCAGGTTCAAGGCTCCAACACAAACTTGTTTCTCCTAAATCATGAACCCGGGGTCCCCGTCCCTGGGGGCCGTGGACGTGGGTCCTGGGCCGGCAGGTGCTGAGCAGCAGCCCCCGCCCCACCCACTCCAGGCCAGGAGCTCCCCAGGTGTGACACCCACAAGTCCCCGTCGAGGCCCTGGGGTCCCAGAGCGGACCCTCCCCTGAGGGTCGTGTGAGGAGCCTGGCGGGCAGGTCCCCGTGTCCTGTGGGATCCTGGGAAGTGCTTCCCAGCATTTCTGTGGCTGGAGCCAGGGTGGGTGGTCACTGTCCTCAGGCCTGTCCCCAGCGGGGCCTCACGATCCCCTGGCCAGCCCCGTGTGGCGAAGAGGCTGCTGGCTCTGGGGGGCGTCCTGGGCACCAGGCCTTCAGGCTGTCACCGTGGGGCCTGTGTCGGGCGCCTGGCCTGCAGGTGGTCACTGGGGAGGACACGGCCACCTGAGGTCGCAGTGGCTCCGGGTCTGGTTCTGAGCTGCACACGGGAGGGAGCTGGACCTGGGGCCCTGAGGTCCCCGTGTTCTGCTGCAGACCCGGAGTTGCTCCAGCTGGAAGGTTCCTTCACAGGTTCCGGAAGGTCCCCCTGTGGAGTGGGCAGACGTGGCGGAGGGCTGAACCTCGCCACCTGTGCCCGGTGCAGGGGGGTCATCTCGCACGGCCAGCAGGAGCGCACGGAGGCCCGGGGTTTGGGCCCGTCACACAGCAGAAGAGTGAGGACTGGCACCGTCCCCAGTCGCTCGTCTGTGCCAGCCACGGCTCAGGCTCCGCCCGGGCTCCTGGGGCCCTGCAGGACTGTTGCTCGTCCCCCTCCCCGGCTCCTGGGCGCTGTGCCGCCTTCCTCCTCCCTGGCCCTTCCCCCGCTGGGGAGGGAACCAGCCCCTGGCAGATGCTGGGCCAGCACCCACCCCCGAGCCACACCCCAGGATCTGGCTAAGTTGCTGAGGCTGGCCTCAGACTCGCCGTCCTCCTGTCTCAGCCTCCCGAGCAGCTGGATGGCAGGGGTACAGGGCTGACCTGGCTGTGCCGAGGACCTTTTTCTTGATGACCTGGAAATTTCGAGAAGGATCTGTCAGGGGTTTTAAAATGTCCCCAATCTGAATGTCTCTGGTGTTTTCTCTTGAGGGGCCTGGGGTTCCAGGTCCTGGGGAGGAACACATCGGGACGGGGCCGTCCACACGACCGACCCCTGGGGGCGAGGACCTGTCACCCAGCCGAGGTGGCACTTCCTGGTTTTCTATTTGAATCACTGCCAGTGCTTAGAGGTCAGGAGTCTGGCCACGGCGGCCCCCGGCACTTGGCAGGGCTGATGGCCTGGGGCTGAGTCCCACTCCGGGGCCCGTGAGCGGGCGTCCCCTCTCCAGGGCTCCACAGTCAGGCACCCGCTGAGTTGGGGCTGGCTTCAAGCTGGGGACCCGGGATGGGCCACCTGTCCCTCTGCTCTTGAGAACGAATGTCCCTGGTGGTACCTTCCTGTCCCCTGTCCCAGAGGTGGCAGTAAGTCAGGGGGTGTGTGGGAATGTGGGAGTGAAAGTCACCTTGAGGTCTCACGGGGCACCCAGAGCTTGGGTACCTCGGGGGACCTGAGGGGCCACCAGCCAGTGGTGTCAGACCCGGGGTGGCCCTCAGCAGGCCCAGCTCAGGCCTCCCCGCCAGGGTCGGGACCCAGGTGGAAGCCCTCGTGCTGGAAGGGGTGTCGCTGGCCAGGACGTCCACCCCAGAGAGCCGTCAGAGCAGCGTGGAGGGCAGACTGCGGGCGAAAGTGACCTTGAGACCTGAGAGCGCGGGGTGACCAGGACAGAGTGGAGCCAGGGCCGCTCAGGCCCCAGGACAGAGCGTGTGCACGGGCAGCCCTGGCTCAGCAAGTCTGCTGTGGGCGCTGCGGCTGGGGCTGACCTTGCTGTCAGGCGACCGTCCCCGCAGCCCAGCCGCAGCAGAGCCTCAGCTCCACCCCACGTGACAGCCAGGGACAGCCAGCGAGCTGCTGCCGGGGCCACTCCCGGGCCACTCCCGGCTGGTGGGCACACCAGGCATACGTGTGTGGGGCGGGCAGTGGGGGTGGCCAGGCGCCAGCCCAGCAGGGGCAGGCAGGCCCTGGGGGTCACCTTGGCAGAGCGCTGCTCGTGGTGGGGAGGAGCGCCGGGCTTGCTGTGGCGGAGGCCTCCCCCCGGGGGTCTGGGGGTCGGGGGTCGGAGGGTCTGGGGGTCAGTCAAGCTCCAGGCAGTGGCTGCTGTGGGCTTTGCAGCCAGGGAGCCTCGGTGGCGGCCACTCAGCTCTGTGTCCCCCGGAGACACGAGGGCATGTGGGGAGGAAGGGGCACCCGCGTCTCAATAAAACTTTATCGACTAAAACCAATGGTGGGCCAGCGGTGCCCCCTCTCTGTCACATCAGCCTCTCCCGGTCCAGGGATACCGTCCTTCAAGTGGCCTTTGGCACTCCGGATGATGACCTTCCTTCCCCTTGGGGCTGCCCCCGGCTCCGGCCGTGGGTGGGACTTTGGCCTCGGCTGGAGGCTGAGGTGAGGTGTCCTGTGGGTAGCTGGCGCCGAGCCTGGGTCCTGTGGAGGGGCCTCCCTGGAGGTGACTGCCCCGAGACCCCGGGCCATCTCTGGGGACCTGTGTGGCCCCACGATGGCATCCTGGCCTGGGGTGGGAGGGGCCAGGGCTGCTGCTCAGCACCCTGCAGGGCCACCCTGTGGCGGACCCCAGCGAAGTCTAAGGAGCGGCCCTGGAAGACCGGAGGCCATGTCCTGTTAGTCCCGCCTCCTCCCTCTTCTAGAACTTTCCTTCCCTCCATGAAAGGCCTCCTCCAGCCCAGGCCTGGCTGCACCCTGCGGCCCTGCGTGCAGCCCTGAGCAGCAGCCCACACCTGGCCCCGCAGCTGGGCTGGGGACAGGAGGGGACGAAGGGAGGGGACACGGAGGGAGCGGGTGCCCGCCTCCCCTCCCTGACTCTCGCTCGCTCGCTGATCTGCATATCCTGCTTTTAGAAAGAGCCCTTCTCTGGTTTATGTAATCACCGTCAGGAGGCTGTCACCGGGTCTCACTGCTCCTGGTCACATGTGCAGAGCAAGTGGCTGGCTGCTGTCACCTCCCTCACTGTCTCAAACACATTCTTCCTTTCAGTTCAGATGCACAGAGAACTTGGGAACTCAGTCCAGAGAGGTCCCCAGTGCCCCACCTGTGTCCCCGGGTGCACGTCCTGGTGATGTGGTCATTGGTCGGTCAGCAGACCAGGTGCCCTTGGCGGCTTAGGCGGGTGCCTCACCACCAAGCCCCGGCCCCAGCGCCCCCCCCACGTGGCCTCTGCTGTCCTCGCCCCGCGGCACCGGCGTCTCAGGCTGGCCCTGTTTGGACGGGGCAGATTTGTTTTGTTTTTCTGTTTTTGCCCTGAAGACTGAACCCAGGGCACCGAGCCGCACCCCAGCTCTTTTTCTTTTAAGACAGGGTCTCAGTAAGTTGCTGAGGCTGGACTTGAACTTGCAATCCTCCTGCCTCAGCCTCCCGAGCAGCTAGGATGACAGGTGTGCCCTCCGAGCCTGGCTGACGTGGAGGTGACCTGGCAGCGCCCCACAGAGGTGCCGGGTCGGAGTGGACTCTTGTTGGGTCTCGCTGCCCCCGGCCCCCCCGTGGGCCCAATCCAGGCCACCTGACTTTGTGAATGAAGTGTGGCTGGCACCAGCCGTGCCCCTTCTTGGTGCAGGGTCTGCGGCTGCCTCAGGGACAGTAGGGCACAGGTGGCAGCTGCCACGGGCCAGGAACCTGAGACTCATCCTCTGCCCCTTGATGGAGCCCTTTGTGAGCCCAGGTCCAGCTCCTCGAGGGGGACCCAGACACCAAGTGGCACAGCAGCTCCTGACCTGACCACAGAGCCCCTCCGCCCCGCCTCAGGCACGGCTGGATGCCCCTGTTCCACCCTGGTGACTCGGGAGGCTGGCACTGGCACCGTGTCCCTGGAGACTCAGACATGAGGCCGCAGCCGTGGGCGGGGACTGGGGAGGGGCCGGCTCACCACAGGCCGGGTGCCACCGGGAGGCGGGACTGTCCCCTCCCCGGCCTCAGCGTAGCGCTGTGGTTCTGAATGGAGAAGAAATGGGTTTGTACTCACCTTCTTTTCTTGTCCCAGGTTGGCCTCTTCCCAGAACTCGGTGTCTGCCTCTGTGCATCACGGTTCTGACGGGTGGGCGCGAGGTGACCGCAGGGCACAGGGGACGATTCTGCCCCCAGGGAAGGTCGGCCTTGTCCCCGGGGCCCAGGGGCCTGTGTTCATTATTTGGGAAGAGCTCCTTAGCTTCCTGCCCACAGCAGGCACCAGAGTGGCATCTGCGGGCCGCGTGTGGACCAGGGGACACTCGGTGTTGGGTGGAGGTGGGGTCAGGGGTCTCAAGAACACCAGGGACGTGGACCAAGCCGCTGGCCTGCTGCCCTTTAACCCCGGGTCCTAACGGGGCTCCAGGTTGGGCCTGTGACCACCCTGGGCTCTGGTGCCACCCCCTTGCCCCCCCTCGCCTACACCCCAGCCGGGGGAGTGTCACCTGTCACCGGGCCCCCCTGCTCCCCCTCAGTCAGCGCTCCTGGGTGACATATTTAGACGGTTGCTGTGGTGACAGCGAAGGCTGCGGCTGGCAGCCCCCGGGAGGCGAGGTGCCTCTGCTTCGGGCTGGGTGCCAGCGGGGGCTCTGGGCCCGAGCTGCCCGGCCACCCCGTGATGCCCCGAGGAGCCGCAGTGGGCAGGGCTGGCCTGTGGCCAGTGCTGGGTCCCCCTGTCCCTGCCCTCGGGCACCCTCAGAGCAGGGTCTCGCCCTGAGCAGATTCTGCTTCAGGGAGCCTTGGCCACGTCTGGGGACATTGGTGGCTGTCACGACTGGGGAGTCCTGGCAGAGTGGGGGGAGTTGGGGACGCAGCTTGACACCCTGCGGGGCCCAGGTGGTCACAGAGAACCTTCCAGCCTCTGTGCTGGGCTGTGAGACCGTCCCTCCTCTTGGTCCAGCCGCTCTCGCGATCGTCACCATGGACAGAGCCAGGTCTCAGCGGATCGTCATCCGTGGGCGGAGGGAGGCGGGACCTGGCAGACCCCCGAGCTGCTGGCTCCGCTGCTCAGGAAGGTGGCTGGGGAGTGGACACCTGGGTGCCTGCGGGTCCCCAGCAGCCAGCGCGCACAGTGGGCCTTCCACCTGGTGTCCCCAGGCGGGGACTTGGAGACAGCCTCCTGGGCACTTTCTGGGGCAACTCTCGGAGCCAGAGCCCAGGTGGGCTGGGGCTGCCGTGGCCAGGTCCTGCTGTCCCCTGGCCCTGGCTCAGCCCTTCATGGGGACCTTGGTGACGCCTGGGGATAGGTGGCTGTCATGACTGGGAGGGGGTGGAGCCCAGGGACGCTGCTCAGCCCCTGCAGGACCAGGACTGTCCCGTGTCCCTGGCTCATGGGCTGCTGCTGTTTTGAAAGGCTGCTCTGGACAGAGGACGGCTCTGGACAGAGGACGGCCCTGCCAGGAGGGGAGGAGGGTGTGCCAGAGATGGCCGTGCCCAGTCTGAGCGTCTCTCTGTCCCTCTCCTTGCCGTCTGCCCTGGGGCCACCATCTCTGTCCCTGTCCCCAGCCAGAGCCAGTCCCTTCCTGCTGGGGAGGGTCTGGGGCTCACAGTGCCAGCTCTGTCCTCTGAGCTGCCACTTTGCCCTTGAGGAGGGCTGCCAAGGTCAACCGAGGCAGAGGGGCCTGGGACATCGCTGGCCCTCCAGGGTCCCTCGCTCTTCAGGCTGTCCCTGTGCCACACAGTGGGCAAGGTCCCCTTGGTATTGCCCTGGCATGTGGCCCCGTGTGTGAGCCGAAGGCCTCAAAGCTGGCCAGTCCCTGCCTCTGGTGGGGGGTTTGGCTTCAAAACAGGAAGCCCGTGGGCACGGGGCACCAGATGCCCTGGCAGAGGGCCTGCTGGGTGCCGCCTGAGAGCCGTGCGCTCTGAGCCTGGGATCTGGGACCTCTGCCGCGTGTGGGGGGAGCGCCTGGGAGGGAGGGCGGGCGCCGACTCGCAGGGTCCTGCCCGTGGGCTCCGGCTCCCCCCCCCCCCCCCCCCGGCACCGGCTGCATATTGGTCGTCCCCGGCACCGGCTGCGTATCGGGTCCCGCTCGCTGTGCTCCTGCCTGGCTGTCCTCCCCTCACGTCCTCAGCACCGGGTCCTCTGGGTGAGGTCCTGATCTAAAAAGAAGAAAGAAAACGCAGCCCACAGACCAGACGGATTGTCAGCAGCACTTCCCGGGACACAGTGGGCGGCAGGGGAGCACTGGGGTGTCCCCTGACGTCTGTTTCCTCAGAGTGACAGCTTGTCCCCTCGGGTCATGGGGCCGGTTCGACCTGGCCTTCCTGCCCCGTGGCACCCGGCCCTGCTCTGGGTCCAACCCGGTTCACACCCGCTGTCCAGCAGGGCCCCGCCGTCCATCCTGCTCTGACTCTAGAGGTCCCTGACATGGATGCAGCGTTTCTGTCTGACTTGGGGGTGGGTGAGGGTCGACGGGACAGCCGGGCGCCAGCTGCTGCCCCACTGTCCCTCTCTCTGCCCGTCCCTCTCTCCGCCCGTCCCTCTCTCTGCCCGTCTGTCCCTCCGCCTGTCCGTCCCTCCACCCGTCCGTCCCTCCGCCCGTCCCTCTCTCCGCCCGTCCGTCTGCTCTGGGGCTGAGTGCAGACCCGGGGCCTGCAGCAGCTGCCTGGTGGCTCAGGGCAAGGACAGCCTTGAGCTGCTGCCAGGGCTCAGGGACAGGTCACTGGGCAGGAGGGGAGGACAGGCGGTTGAGGAGCGTCCTCTACATGTTCATGAGACAGACGCTCCCAGCGGTCAGAGGCAGAGGCTACCCAGGTTCCCGTCAGGGGACACACAGCATGTTCTGTCCACTGGGAGAGTCCTCCAGGCAGCAGTGAGGTGACAGCTGAGTGTGGACGCCTGAGGACCTCATGGTCAGTGAGAGCCAGACACAGAATGTGACCCAGCCACAGGGGGTTCAGAGTGGACCTGCGGGACAGGGCTGGGAGGGGCCGCTCGTGGGACGGGCTTCTTGGGGTGGCGGAATGTTCTGGGCCGTGCAGGTCTGACTGCGCCCAGCAGTGCACTGCCCTTCCAGCGTCCAGACTGACCCTCCCTCTCTGACTGGCGCCTGTGTCACCCTGTTTCCTGGCGTGCGTGGACAGTGTCCCTGGTGTGTGAAGTGTCCCTGGTGGATGAGAGGTGCACGATCCCTCCCGCACTGTCCGCCAGTCCCCCCCACCAGTCTGCATGGGTGGGGCCCGCGAGGCAGAGGCCTGGCATCCCGGCCCCTTCGCCACTGACCCTGCTGACTGCAGCCCCTCCGCCGGCCCTGGTGTGGACGGGGTCCTGCAGGGTCCGGCCACCAGCTTCCCAGGGCCCCCGGCGTTCCTGTGGCACGGGCGCCACCTGCAGGCAGCGTGGGGGCTGCGCGCTCCTGGCCTTGGGTGCCGAGGAGCCCACATCCTCAAAGCTATGAGGAGTTTTAAAATCGGCCGTTACCTGGCCGTGGTGGCCACCTGTGATCCTAGAGGCTCCCGAGGCTGCGGCAGGAGGATCAAAAGTTCAAGGCCAGCCTCTGCAACATAGCAAATGAAAATGAAAAGGGTCGGGGTCTGCTCAGGGGTGGAGCCCTGGCCCCCCTCCCGGGCACAAGAGTGACTTTGAGTTTCAGAATTGCAGACGCGCCTCGGAGAGCACTGGGGCTTCCGTCCCCCTCAGAACTCGGCAGTCCCTCCCCGCCGGCACCTTACCCAACCTCAGGGGATCTGTGACAACCAGAACCCCTTGGGGACACGTTCCCATCGCTGGACTCCACTGTCCTCGGATCCCGTTCTCCCCGTATCCCTCCCCCACCCAGCATGGCACCTGGGGCCGCCGCTCCTCGGCTGTGCAGCCCGGGTCTCCCTACGTTTTGTGACCCGACAGTCTGACCAGGTCCTGCCCCCTCTGGCCTGGGTGGGCCTGAGGTTTCCCAGAAAGACCAGGGCTCTGGGAAAGTACCCAGGAACGAGGAGCCTTTCTCACGTGTCAGATTCCGTGGGGCCAGCACTAAGTGGGCCCCAGCTGTATACTGGGGTTCCTAGGCCGCCCCCGGCCTGGCGCCTGCTGGGGTCCCCAGGTCTCAGCTCGGGCCGTTCTCCCAGCTGCGGTTCTTACAGTGACAGGACCCAGAGCAGTCAGAGGTGGGAACCGCATGTGGGGGCACTTGGGGACCAGGCAGGGCCTCCAGAGTCTCCTCCCAGGGAGTCCCAAGGGTGCACTTGGTCCCCACAACACACCTGTGGAAAGTCACTGGGAGCTCACAGAGACCCGGCACCTGGGGTCCGTGGGGGACACGCGGCCCTCTGCCTGGCGCCCAGGGGCTGAGCGGAAGCCACACTGTTGGCCCCACGGCTCAGGCCCAGGAGCCCCTCCTGTCACGGGGGGTGGTGGGGGGGTGGAGGCCCCAGGGCCAGGTCCCTAGACGCCCGGCCAGCCTCGTAGCCCCGCCTCAGGCTGCTCAGAGACCTGCTGGTCCCCACCTGCTCCTGGGGACCGAGGCTTGCTTCCCTGGACTCTGGACTTTTCGTGGTGGCTTGGGGAAGGGCAGGGCAGCCTGATGAGCCGGTCACCTGGGGACCCCGAGGCTCCTGCGGTGGACAGCACATTTGCAAACAAGGAAGGCCGTGCAGGGGTCCACCCTGGCCGGGAGTCCTCTTCTCAGACGAGGAGACTTTGTCAGCGACACCCTGGGGGAGGGGAACCACGCCCCCCGGGCCCGTGGCCCTGGGGTTGATCCTGCCCACAGGCCAAAGGCTCCCCCGGGTCCACAGAAGGGACCTGAAGGCAGGAGTGGTGGGCCTCTGGCGTCCCCTGAGGGCGTGCCCCTCCGTGCCAACCCTGCGCCCACCTCCAGCACCTCCCACAGAGTGGTGCCGGCTCACGCTGTGTTTCTCTTGCAGGAAGCGAGCGCTGGTGACGGACGTGGTGGAGGGCGCTCCTGCACAGGTACGTGCTGCCACCTGCCCTGGGCTGCTCTTGAAGTCAGGCCGAGAGGGGAGTTGGGCGGCTGTCCAGGTGGCGTCCGCTGTGACCGGCTCTGTGTCGGGGGCTTCTTACCACAAAGACTGTGCATGGACAGTGGGGAACAGGGACTGTGCGGGGTTCCTCACCACGGGTCCTGCTGTGTGTGGAGCCATGGCACTGGTGGGGCTGGTCCTCAAGAGCTCTGGACAGCGTCAGGACAGGGAGCACACGGCTGTGCCGCCTGCCTTTTGGTCATCTGAACTCCACCTCAGCGAGTTTTAAGAGGGAGCTTTTGTCCTGAGTGACCCAACAGTAGTCATGGCCAAGGACAGAGCTGTCTTTGAATGGAAAGTGTATGAGAAACTCGTCTCAGTCTGTTTTCTGTTGCTATGACAAAGCACCCAGGGCTGGGTACTTTAAAATATAAGAAAGGTTCATTCCGGCTCACAGTTCTGGAGGCAGGATCCGGTGACTGTACCTTGTATTGTGTCCCAGCAGGACAGGTGATGTCATGTAGTGGGAGCTCGGGGGAGATGGGGAGTGTTGTGTGCAGAGGTGACGTGGCCAGAGCTGATGCAAGAGACCTGGGTAGGGCCGGGTCACTCTCTTATAGCAACCTGCCCTTTTGCGCTGGGCCAAACTGTCCATCTTGTGCAGCCCACCCTCCCCACCTGGGACCGTCACCTCCTGGTCCCCTCCCACTCAGCCCACCCCTTAAATCCCACGGCTTTCAACACTGACATCAAAGAGTCCCGCTGACCACTGTGACGGTCACGGGGTGAGGCTAGGCCCAGGTTCGGTGGTCACCAGGGTGGCTGCTGGCACAGGAGGGGCCCGGGGCCGAGCGCTGTGGGTGTCCCTTGTGTGAAACTGATGGAAAGGTCATGTCTGTGGGGACAGAAGGGTGGTGGGCAGTGGTGAGGCTGGGACTGTGGTCACTCCACATTCTGCCGCGGTGATGGAGGTGATGGAGGTGACAGTGGGGATGGAGGTGACAGAGGCCCTTCAGAGCCAGGTGGCACCTGTGGCCCCAGAGCCCCAGGAGGGCGTCCTGGGCCGTGCACCTGTGTGACGCCACGCGAGGCTGAGAATCTGTGCCTCAGCCCACGGACGTCTTCTGGTGGAGGAGGTGACCACGGTGGCCCCGGTGGAGCAGGCAGTGCTGGGCAGGGGAGGACATGGGCACGAGGGCGCGGCAGGGGTACAGCGTGGGGACCTCACGGTGCTGAACCCGCCCGGGAAAAGCCCCAAGAGACCCTCAGCCTCAGTCAGCAGGAGCAGGCGGAGGTGGGAAGGTGACATGGGACGGGGCGCGTGCCCGGTGGGGACAGACGCTCGCTGGGCGGCTGCCGGGGAGAGCACGCGGCGTGGCGGGCTGGCCCTGGCTCTGGGCCTGTGGAGGCCAGGGAGCCAGGAGCAGGCGGTGGTGGCCTCCACCTCCCGGAGCGCCACAGGCTGCCCACAAGATGCCCACGTGTGGGGGACAGAGGCTCTGGCCCACAGGACTCCCCTCGGGGACCGTCAGGCCGCTCTCTGTCTTTTGTGTTGGGGCGTCTCTGTCCCCACCAAGCCCCAGGGACACAAGCCCGCCCTCCGCCCCGAGAGCCAGCCAGTGTCCCCAGCAGCTGTTGTCACCTCCCAGCTCACCACGGCCAACCCCCAGACGCAGAGGGCGTCCCCCGAGGGGCGGTGCCGAGCTGCCCAGGAGCCCAGGCAGCGGGCCTGTGCCGTCGCTAAGCAACCGCCCACAGCCGCCTCGCCAGCCGGCGACGCCCAGGACGGTCACGGTCACGGCGCACTCACGGAACCCCGGCCCCCTCTGACTCAAGGCACACGTGGGGGTGACTGTCACGCTTCCACCAGGGGCTGTGGGGACACGGGGGAGCCCAGTGCAGGCTGCAGGGGACTCACCTGGGTGGGCGTGGGGGTCCGAGTGGGGGAGCACACGGGTAGCAGATGGGTGGGCGCAGCCTGCAGCGGTGAGGTGCCATCTGCTCAGAAGCGGGGCGCAGCGGAGAGGGCCCTCGGGGCTGGAGAAGGCCAGCCGCGGGGACCCACGTGGCTGGGTGTGTCGGGACAGCTTACAAAAGTGTCCTGTGAGGGCGGGGTGGTGGCCGCGCCTGCCATCCCGCAGACCCACCCGGGAGGCCGAGGCCGGAGGACGGGAGTTCAATCCAGCCTCAGCAACTGAGGACACCCGGCCTCAAATAAAACAGGCGGCTGGGCTGGGCTCCGGGCAGGGCACTCCCTGGCACGTGGGGGGCGCGGGGTTCGGCCCCAGCACCACATCAGTAAAGAAGATCAGGGCATCTGTCCGTCGCAACCACAAAAAAAGTCAGAACCCTAAAAAGTAGAAAGGGCTGGGGCGTGGCTCCGGGTAGCTCTGTCCCCAGGACCGAGCGCAGCGGAAAGGCCAGTGAGGACGCAGCCTGGGTCACCTGTTGTTGTGACCGACGTGTCTCTGAGTGGCGCTGGTGAGCTCCGGACCAGGCTGTGGACCTACAGAGTCCAGCTCCGCCGCCTCCCTGCTCCCCGTCAGCGGGACCCAGTTCACACGGTGTCCCCTCCCCATCTCGAGCTCTCGGGTCCAGGAGCCCCGTGGTGCTTGGCCATCAGGTCCTCAGGCTCCTCTGGGCTGTGACAGCTCGGTCGTCCCCGGCCGCCTGGCCATCTGCGGGGCCTGGCCGGCGTCCTGCAGAAGGCTCTCCACGGGGGCCCGTCTGGTTTCAGGGTTGGACTGAGGTCACCAGACCCGGGGACAAATGTGCCCAAGAGGTGCCCCCTCCTGGCCCTGCCAGGGTGCTGAGACCCACAGGACGTCGCCGTGACACCGATCTGGACCTCCTGCTGGAGGAGGGGTCACCAGGGCCAGCCTGGCCTGTCCTGCCCTTTGGGCGCCAGTCCCTCCCTGAGTTCCACTGGCACTTGGGAGAGGGGAACCAAGCCCCGCCTCGTGGGCAGACAGTGACGTTCTCCACAGAGCTGGCCCCTCCCGGGTGGGCCACAGGGGTGGGCGGCCCTGGCACCAGGCGGCTGGTGCCCACCGCTGAGCCTGGTTTTGAGAACAAGTTTCTAGAGCAAAGGAGAGCCCAGGGCTCCCGACCCAGAGGCTGGATGCTGTTGGGGAACAGGGACTCTCAAGAGGGGACTCGGCCACGTCACCTGGTCGGGGCCAGCGTTGCAGTCCACCTGTTGATCTGGAGTGGTCACTCCCAAGGTCTTGGTGCCTGCGTCTGAACTCCTGGGCTGCCGTGGTGGGTGTGTGCTCGGGGCTGGGGCCGCCCAGGGCGGGAAGCTGCCCTCCTCCCCCGCCGCCCACCCCCTCCGGAGGCCTCCTAAGGCGCCTGGTTGTGATGGAGCCTCCCGGAGCCCCCAGGGACCTGGTGACCTCTCTGACCCCTGGCTTGAGCTGCTCTGGAGGAGGCCCCCGGGTGGCCCCGGGTCGCCCTGCCAGGCTGGAGGGAAGCAGACAGGCAGGGTGCCAGCTGTCTTCAGGGGGCCCCCTGGCAGAGTCCCAGAGGGACCCCTGGGGGCCAGGAGCCACCTCCAGCCAGTGGCCAGCAAGAAGCCAGACCTCCTCCCACAGTGTCCAGGAAGCGGATCCGGCGACAGCCAGGAAGCTTGGCAGGGGATCCCAAGTTCCCGATGTCACCCAGCCCCTCGGGGCCTGTTGTGGCCGATGAGACTCGGAGCAGAGGACCCAGCTGAGCTGAGCAAGCGCCTACTCAGGACTCGGGGGAGCCGCCAGAGCCCACCTGGGCACCACGTGGCCTGCCCGGCGAGCGGCAGTTTGTTACGCGGCACGGCTGACGGAGGCACCGTCCCTGTGGAGACGAGATGCCGTCTGCCTTTCACGTCTCCACTCCCGGGAGGAGAATCCTAGCAGCAGGAGCCTAGGCATGTCCCAGGGCCACGGGCAGCTGCTGGCCATGCCATTTGAATCAGCCTGGGCACCGTCCGGGCTGGACTGTAGCACCTAAGGTCAGGGAGCTGGGCCAAGCCCAGCCGGTGGCTCAGGGCTGAGGGAGAGGAGGGAGAGAGAAGAGCCTGGGTCGGCCCCGCCTGACCCGCCCTGCAGGGAGCCACCCGGGACAGGACCGGCCAGTCAGCCACCCAGGGGTGGGGGTGAGGAAGCCACCGGGCAGAGGACGCCCTCGATCTCCAGGGCAGTGGGGCCACAGGGATCCCGACCCGCTGCGACACGAGCCTAGCGGGAATCTCGCCTCCTTGTGTCAAGTCAGGGAGCCGAGGCGCAGGGAGACCCCAGGCCCCAGACGTGGGGGCAGGGGTCCCAGAAGCTTGGTGTAGGTGGCTCCGGGTGGGTGGCTCTGGGGCCAGACCTGGGAGCCAGCCTCAGGTGCACCCACCATCACCGTCTCTCTCTGGTAAAGCCGGGGTGATGACAGCCCCCGCCACGCTGGGCCGAGGCGAAGAGTAAATCACAGAAAAAGGAGCGCAGTGGACACACCCCTAACTCCAGGGACTGAGGCCGAGGCAGGAGAAGGCCAAGTTCAAGGTCGGCCTCAACAACTTGGCGAGGCCCTAAGCACCTTGCTGAGAATCTGCCTCAGATGAAAGTAGAAGAATAAAAAGGGCAGGCGCAGCTCAGGGCTGTCGCCCGGCTCAGTGCCCAGCACCGAAACAAAGAACAGGTGCACGGGGGTCTGTCTGGAGCCCCAGCCCCGGCCTGGCCACAGGAGGCTCCGTGGAAATGGGGGCCTGGCGCACCCCACCTCCCGAGGCAGCCTGCCCACCAGGACCCGCCCCCTGCACCCCCTCCCAAGGGCACTGCCCCTGGCTTCCTGGTAACCATGGAGACTTGGGGAGCCCGAGCCCTGTGGTGGGCACAGCCTGGTCCCCAATCCCCATCCAGCGTCCTGTCCTGGAGCGAGGCGAGAGAAGGGGGTGAACACACCCAGGCAGCCCAACAACAGGACCCCGGCTGGGGCCCCCACTCTTGCCCCCGGGGGGTGCCAGCCCTGAGCCGCTAGGGCCCTGGCTCTGTGATGCTGGGAGGGGCAGCTGGAGGGCTGTGAACCTGACCACCGGGCCCCGCCACAGGTCTGCTGGGGCCTGGAAGGAACCTGTGCTCTGCTGAGGCCACCAGGCAGGGCACAGTGTGGCTGCCCCTGGCAGCCACAGCCAAGAGGTGGCCTCCTGGGGTGACCCTGCAGCACCTCCTCTGAGCCTGGTGCCTGTCGCCGAGCACTGTCCTCAGGCCCGTCCAGGATGGCCTGTGAGTATCCCACATCCACTGATGGACACCTGGCCCCTTTTGGCCGAGGGGACAGCGTTGCTGTGGACGCAGGAGCACAGACGTCTGTTTGAGCCCCTGCTCGGTGCTCTGGGGCTGGGGCCACCTTGTGGTCGGCTCCACACCTCTGCCCAGGTTCTGGGCCTCAGCTGGCCTCTCAGGACATGGGCATCCCTGGCCAGCAGAATCGAGGGCCTGGACTAAGCGTCCCCTCACTTGGGCCCACGTACTTCAGGAGGAGCCAGCTCCGGGCACTGCTGACCACCCAGCGTGCGGTCTCAAGGGACACAGGCCAGGCAGGTCCCCCAGAACTACGGGCCTTCCGGGGTTCTGGTCCCCGTGTGTGGTGGCCTTCCCGGCCCGGGGAGCTGGTCTCTGTCCAGTGACAATAATCTTCCGTCAGCAAGAGACAAATACCCCGGGAAGACGGGGGTCGCTGGGGGCAGCCTGGGCCCCGGGGACCCTCCGCAGTGCGAGGGCCTCAGGGGTGTGCGGCCACCTTCCTCAGGGCCTGGGTGTGGCCGGAGGAGGAGCAGGCCTCTGAGGGCCCGTCACCCGGCCTCGTGTGACACACGATAAAGTTCATCCTTTAAAAGCCGGTGACCCCGTGGTTTTTAGCACATTTGCAGATTTGTGCAGCCATCACCACTGATTCCAGAACATTCCACCCCCAAAGGAAGCCCCTCCCCACAGGCAGTTCCTCCCACCCCGCCCTGTGCCCGGGAGTCCAGTCCCAACTCTGGACTCCCCTGTCCTGGACTCCCCTGTCACTGTCACATGCTGTGGCCGGTGTGTCTGGCTCTCACTGAGCACCAGGTCCTCAGTCCCTCCACGCTGCAGCTGTGTCACCTGGCTCCTGCTGGTGGCTGAGGGACGGTGACACTTGTTTTAAGAGGTGGTGCATGGTGGACCCTCCATGGTCATCTGATGGTTGAGGACACTGCTCCTGGGTCAGGCTCGTCACGATTGTCAAGAGCACGGGCCACAAACTGGCTGTCGTCTAGAACGTGGACAGCAGGCTGCCCCGAGGGGACAGACTGTAAGTACGCCAGACCCCGAAGGCGGGCGGACCCTCCTAGCCGCCCACTCTGCCCGCAGGCTGGAAGCCACCACAGGCCACAGGTAAGCCATGGACCTCACTGCCCATTGCCCTTCCAAGTGGCATCTTCTTGGTGCAGGACATTTGCAGGACATTTGCGCAGGCTGCCCCTCCGCGGACACCTTCCCTGCGTACGACTGACCTCAGCTCTTTGCTTTGCACCCCACCCTGTCCCTCTGGGCCATCTCATTTCCTCCAGGGCGTACCCAGTCACTGAGTGCCTCCTACACGGTGACTGAGGGCCAGCTCCCGGGCATCGTCTAGACCAGGGACTGGCAGATTCTGACCCTAAGGGCCACGTGATCAATAGCCCTGGGTTTGTGGGCCAGAAGGCCTCTGTCACCGTTGCCAGCCGCCTTGGAGCCCATCGGGGCTGTCACAGTGCACGGGGGCGGGTGACGTGGGCCAGTGAGACCCAGAGATCCAGACGGGCGGTGCGGGGACTGGTCTGCTGTCCCCTGATTCAGAGGGTCTCCTGAAGGACCCATCACGATATCCCTGCGTGTGGGTGTCTCAACTGGGGTGATTCAGCCCCCAGGGAACATGGGCCACATCTGGGGACGTGTGTGGCTGTCACGCCTGGGGTGTCCTGGCCCGGAGCCGGTGGAGGCAGGGATGCAGTGGACAGGAGTGAGCTGGCCCTGGTCTCCAGGGCCAAGTGGCCATCCAATCGTGAAAGCAGAAAGCTGTTCTGGTCATTTTCCATCAAATCATTAAACAGACGCAGGTGTGAGCCCCCCACGGGCAGCGCCCCCAGCCAAGACCCCCCCCCATTGCCATGTGCTCAGACCCTGCAGGGCCCTTGGGGCCGTGGCCACTGGGTGGCAGCACAGCCTGCCTGCAGCTCCGTCCTGTTGGCTCCCTCGGCCCAGAAAGCCGCGGTCTAGACGCTGGCGGGTGAATTCCTCTGCCCTGAAGTCAGCGCCCACCGGCGGCCCCCACCCTGCGTCTCCCGCCGTCTCGCCTTGATCCTCCGCGGAGTGGCTTAGTAAGGGTCAGGGTGGGGAGCCCGGCTGCCCGGAAAGCAGATCGGGAGGGGGCACCACCTGGCAGGCTGCCCATGCCTGTGGGACACGCTGCGGGGCGGGCAGTCTGAGTGGGCCTGGCTGGGTGGTCATCCTGAGAATGTTCCCGGCGCTGCTCCCCAGCGGCCGCCCACCCTCCAGGAGCCCAGTGTCTGCACCCCAGCTGGGCTGTCGCCAGAACAGCCTGAGGCCCCTGGCCAGACCCCTCGCTGTCCCCAGGTCACCCCCGACCCCGCCCGTGCTGCCCGAGGCCTCACCCCTCACCCTCCCGCCTCTGCCCTCAAGCTGCCCGAGCTAGCCCACCATGACCTGCTGACCTGCTCTTCCTGGACCCTTCCTTCCTGTCCCCTGAGGGCTACCCAGCGGCCAGGGGCACCTTCTGGTCCCCTGAACTGTCCTGGTGGCCAGTTGGTGGCTGCTGGCTCTGAAGGGCGGTCCCCTCTGCCCAGCCTGTGGGTTTATGATGAACACAAACTGGGCAGCTTCTGTGAGCGGTCAGTTGGAGGACCAGGTGTGGGCAGGGCTGCTCCTGGGGCCCCTTCCCTCGAGCCGACCTGCCCCCTAGGACCTCCAGCTGCTCCCTGTGCAGGACCCTGCCCAGGCCGGCCGGCTGCTGGGCCAGACCCTCACGTGGGAACTGGGGCGAGGACCAGGTGCTCTGCCAGGACTCCAGCCCCGGCACACTTGTCACCTGGCTCGAGGGGGACGGACAGAGCTGGCGCCCGAGAGGCCTCCAGCCAGGCTGCCCACGTGGGGAGGGCCCGCGCCCAGCCCCCGCTGTCCAGGACCTTCAGACCATCCAGGGGGACCCTGCCCTCCACGGTGCTGTGCTCCTGTCTGAGGAAGCTGAGGCACTGACCCCAGGGGACGTGACCCAGCACAGGGGCTTAGGACAAGGACATAGCTGCTGTGCAGTTACAGTCATGACGGTCACCAGAGCCAGGCACAGAGGTGCCCCAGGAGGTGTGGCCTGGCCACCGGTGACAGGAAAAAGGGGATCGGATGACTCAGCAGTTCTGCTCGAAAGTGTGTGGGACAGGTCAGCACACACACACACATACACACACACATGCACACACACACATGCACACACATGCACACACGCACACACATGCACACACACATGCACACACGTGCACACACATGCACACACGTGCACACACACATGCACACACACACATGCACACACACATGCACTTGCAAGAGCACACATGCACACGCACACACGCGGCTCTGCTCGTAGCAGCCCTGAAGTGAAAACAACCCAAACGTCCATTGGCGGATGAGTGAATAAACGTGTCGTAATCCATCCACCGGGAGTGTCCCTTGGCCACCAGCAGGAGGAGGTGACGATTGCAATGTGGACAGAGATCAGGGCCTGGCCTGGTGCTCAGTGAGAGCCCGACACACAGGACGTAGCATGTGACGGTGACAGGAGACTACAGAGATGGACGTGGACCCGTGGGTGCAGGACTGGGCTGAGGGGGCGCTGCCGATGAGGATGGGCTTCTTTGGGGTGAAGGAACGTTCTGGAACTAGATAAAGGTGGCACCGTGCTGTGAATGTGCTGAATGCCACTGACTTGGGTTCCGGGGTGGCCGGCCCGGGCGTGGACGAGGGCTCTCCCCGGAGCTGGCCGGTCCTGAATCGCGTCCCCCGTCTGGCGGGTCTCACTTGGATCTGGTAAGAAGTGTTGGAAGCAGGAGGCCTCGCAGCAGGCGGGAGGTGACCCGCCACGGTACAGGGCGGGTCTGTGCTGCAGAGGGCGACGGGGCTGGGGGGACGGGGGGCAGCCAGGTGTCTGGCCCCGAGGGGCCCCGTCCTACCGTTGAAGGCCTGGGTGGCCCAGGTCCCCCGGAGGACGTGGGGACGTGGCTGCTTCGCCGCTGCTTGGCGGCAGGAGCTGGCCCGGGGTCAGGCAGGGAGAGCAGGTGTCCCAGACCTGCACAGGTGCCTGATGGGGACACGGTGCTGGCTCCGAGTCTGGATCACAAACAGGGTCCCTTGGGGGAGCCCCCAGGCTTCCCTGTGGCTCCCAGACTGCTGGCCGGCCAGTGACCTGCTCAGAGCGTCCCCGTGGCCCGTGGCCCTCAGCCGGCTCTGGTCCCTTCACGCTGCAGGCCTTAGCTCTGTGGCCTGCGGAGGAAGAGGGGGCAGTGGGGTGGACCTCTGCTGAGTCCCAGCGCCGCCCTCTCCTGGGGTCCGCCGGCTGTGGAACCAGGGGCGGCCTGCCCTCCCCGCTCTCCTGACCTCACCTTGCTCAAATGCCATCTGTCACCTGACGGCCCCTGCCTCTGGGTGCGCTGAGCCAGGTGCAGGGCTGGCCTCACCTTCTGGCCCCCGCCAGGGAGGAGCCGGCTTCTCAGCCGCCCCCGTCACTGTGGCTATCCCACGGCACCAGGCAAGGACGTCCCCAGAAAGCCCCTCTGTTCCTTGGGGGCGGCCCACCAGGCCCAGTCCTCAAGCCCTTGGTGGCTGGTGGCTGGTGGAAGGGGCCTGGGGAGGGCCCGGCAGGCCAGAGCCTCCTGGGGGTCCCACGAGGGACCAGCAGCTCTGCCCTGGCCCAAGGCCTCGCCTTCTCTAGTTGTCACTCTGATCTTTCCCAAGTCTGTGCCCCGGTGGCCTCAGGTGCAGGGGACCGTGGCACTGTGGGGAGAGGCTCAGGACCTCCCGCAGGACCCAGATCTGGGAATGCTTCCTGGCCTGCGGCGCCCGGGGCTTGGGAGGCACCTGGAGCCTGGTCCTGCGCGCCCTGGACGACGTCCAGTGCCGGAGCCACGTGGGGCGGTGGACAGCCCAAACCCCGTGCAACTGGGTCTCAGGGTTTTGTTTTTTGTGTTTTTTTTTTTTTTTTTTTGAGAGAGAGAGAGAGAATTTTTCAATATTTATCTTTTAGTTTTCAGTGGACACAACATCTTTATTTTATTTGTATGTGGTGCTGAGGATCGAACCCAGCGCCCCGCGCATGCCAGGCGAGTGCGCTACCACTGAGCCACCTCCCCAGCCCTCTGAGTATTTTTGTACCAGCGTTGGCTGATCTGTGAACGGGGACCCTGAGTGTCCTGAGGCCACCTGCGTACCCACCCCTCCCTGCAACCCACCCCTCCCTGCTCACCCACCCACCTGCACACCCCCTCTCCCTGCACACCCACCCACCTGCACACCCACCCCTCCCTGCACACCCACCCACCTGCACACCCCCTCTCCTTGCACACCCACCCACCTGCACACCCCCTCTCCCTGCACACCCACCCACCTGCACACCCCCTCTCCCTGCACACCCACCCCTCCCTGCACACCCACCCACCTGCACACCCCCTCTCCCTGCACACCCACCCACCTGCACACCCCCTCTCCCTGCACACCCACCCACCTGCACACCCACCCCTCCCTGCACACCCACCCACCTGCACACCCCCTCTCCCTGCACACCCACCCACCTGCACACCCCCTCTCCCTGCACACCCACCCACCTGCACACCCCCTCTCCCTGCACACCCACCCACCTGCACACCCCCTCTCCCTGCACACCCACCCACCTGCACACCCCCTCTCCCTGCTCACCCACCCACCTGCACACCCACCCCTCCCTGCACACCCACCCACCTGCACACCCCCTCTCCTTGCACACCCACCCCTCCCTGTGCAGTCGGCAGTGTGTCTGGTTTGGGAACACTTTTGTCATCCTTAATGGGAACTTCCCTTTGTTTTGCAATGTCCACAGAGCAGCCTCAGTGCGGCCTGCCCTGGGTCTGTCCCTCAGTTGCTTCTCCTCCGGACTCTGAGGGCACACATGCAATCTTGGGGGTGTGGGGCGGGCGTGCCTGGGGTGCAGCGTGGGCGTGCCTGGGGGTGCAGTGTGAGCATGTCTGGGGGGTAGGGCAGGCATGCCTGGGGGTGCAGAGTGGGCTTCCCTGGGGTGCAGCACGGGCATGCCTGGGGTGCAGTGTGTGGGCGTGGGGGGGGTGCAGCGCAGGCGTGCCTGGGTATGCAGCGTGGACGGGCGGGGGTGCAGAGTGGGCGTGTCTGGGGGTGCAGAGTGGGGGTGCAGCGTGGGCTTGCCTGGGGTGCAGTGTGGGCGTGGTGGGGTGCAGCGCCTGCGTGCCTGGGGTGCAGCGTGGGCGTGTGGGGGGGGGTGCAGCGCGGTGACGTTTCCCACAAGCACCTGGGAAGAGGGGTGCAGTGGGCTGAGAGCAGCCCAGAGGTGTCCCCACTCCGGGCCTGTGAATGCCATGAGCAGAGGGGCTAAGGGTCTGGGGGCGGGAGACTGATCTGGATCATCCAGGGTCCCTAAACGTGGCCGCAGGGTCCAGTGAGAGGGAGGCAAAGGAGATGGACACACAAGGACAAGCCTGTGGAGATGGAAGTAGAGACTGGAGGGATGTGGCCATGATCCAGGGACTCCGGCCCCGGGAGCTGGGGGAGGCAGGAGGGACCCCTCCAGAGCCTGTGGAGGAGTGAGGACCCCTAGGCTCCCGGACTGCGGAGAAGGTCTGCCTCTGCAGCAGCGCAGCCACTGCCCCGGGAGGAGCCCTGCTGGCCAGCCTCTGGGCCCTGTCCCGAGCCCTCCGCCCCGACCTGCATTTCCAGCCTGGGACATGGCTTTCCTGAGCTTCTCTGCCAGGAGGCCCCGCCGTCCACGCTGCCCCGCCGTCTCCTCGCCAGCCTGGGGAAAGCAAGGCCAGTTGGAGGGGCCCTAGTCCTCTCCCAGTCCTGGCTCTGCCCCTGGTGCTGGACGTCCAGTGAGGCGTCTGACCTCTCTGTGAGCGTGGACGGGGGTGGGCAATGCCCTGCCCCTGCCCCCCGCGAGGCCCTGGGACCTCCGACCTGCTCAGCCGTCCTGTGAGGCTGACTGTACCCCAGCCTGACCCGACCGCTCCCCTCGCACCCGTGGCTCTGGCAGCCGTCTGTCCCTGGCCCCAGGGGGACGCTGCAGCCTGGCTATAAAAGGCGATTCGGCTCCGATCGGGGGGAGGGGCGGCAGGTGGCCACTGCGCGGCTGCTCGCTCCTGCCACAGTTTGCAGTCTGGCTGCGGGTCATCCCGGTGCCCAGCACCCACCGCACAGCGTCAGGAGCCAAGCCCAGGAGCCCCGCCTGCTGTCCAGTGGCAGATCCGCTGCCTTTGCTCTGCGGCTTGGGAGGGCCGCGGCCAGGGCTCCTGCACAGCGTCCCTCCCTGGCTCTCGGCTGGCCGCCCTCCTGCCGGCCAGGAAGAAGACATCTTGCTGAGAAGCCTTGGAGCCAGGCAGCCAGGCCAGGGCTGGCCCAAGGGCCTCTCCTCAGAGCCACGGGCCGCGCTGGGACTTCTGCCAAGGGCTGCTCGCAGCCTCTTCGGGGCCTGAGGCAGCCCCGGGATTCTGCGGCCTCTTGCTTTGCTCAGAGTCCTGCATGGGAGAGGTGACACGTGGCCCCAAGTCACCCTTTCTGCAAGTGACTCTCCTCCCCCTTCACTAAAGCCGAGGGGACGCAGAGTGAGAGAAGCACCGGGTCCTCACCCCCAGAGAGCCCACCGCAGGGCAGCACCCGGGTCACAAGCACACATGTGTCCAGCGTGTCAGCCCCGGCAGGACCGCGGCCTCGTCACCACGGAAACAGGAACCCTGGCACCCGGCAGCCAGTGGGTGAATGGAACCAAGGGCCTGGGGGTCTCAGGTGGTGCCTGAGGGCGCTGGGGACGTGGGACCGGCGTGTCCGGACCACCCTGGGGCGGCGTGGAGAGGGCATGTGGCCTCTGGCCTGTTTCTGGTTCTTGGTGGACCCTCGCAGGCCGCTCGCCCGGGCCTCGCTTGCTCTGCGTGAAATGGAGAGACCAGAGGACGCTCTGTGGGCCCAGGGACCCCGGGGCCTTAGCCAGCCTGTTCCCACTGCGGCCACAAGCCTGGCACACTGAGAGGGGAAGGGGACCCCGGCTCGGGACTTCACAGGTCTCAGTCCACAGACAGGCGCTGTCCCTGGGTGGGCGGGAGGCGGGGGAGGGCGGGGAGTGTGGGAGGGACGCGGCTCGGTGCTGACCAGGAGGCCTGAGAGTCCACTCTCCAGATAGACATGCACCCTGAGGTGCACCCAGGACCCACCCAGGTCACCCGGGGCCCTCCTCAGCCTCACCCCGCCTCCAGGTCACCCAGGGACCCCCTCCTCGGCCTCACCTCTGCCTCCACTGCCAGTGACTGGGGCTCCTGGCCAGGGCCTGTGCTGCACTGCTCAGACTGTCAGCCTCCACACTGTGAGCTCAGTTAACCTTCTGTCTTTGTAAGGGTTCTTGCCTCAGCGATTTCATGACAGTGCCACAAAACTGATGCAGCCCTGACCGTCCCTGACTGTCCCAGACCACAGCTGCGGTGCTGCTGGGGGGCCACCGCGCGTCTTCCTGCTTTCCTCACCCCGGCGTCCCCTCCAGTTGGGCAGAGTGGGCACCTGCTGGGCAGGGACCCCGTGTTGGTGGCCCTCTGATTCTGTAATTGGACGCCTGAGGACAGGCAACTCTACCGAGAAGAGAGAGTTGTGTGGCTCACGGTTCAGCAGGTTCAGGGTCATGGAGCCATCGTGGCCAGGACCTCATGGCGATGCCCTCCTGCTGCCGGTGCTGGCCTTGGGGAAGGCACTTGGTCCCAGCCATGGCCAGCAAGGACAGGGCCAGTGCCGCTGCCTCAGGAGGCTCCGGGTCCCAGCTGCCTGCGGCCCTGGCCTGCGGGTCCCCCCAGGAGGTGAGGGACAGCCTGGACGGTGGCCTTGGCCCCCAAGGCCCCACTCAGCTGCTGCTAGACAGCTGCCCAGACAGGGGCCAGGGGAGCGGGTGCTGACCTCCGACTGTCCCCTGCTGACAGAGGTGACACCCAACGGAGCCTGGAGGCGGAGGCCTGGTGGCCTTCCGTCCTGGCTGTCCCCAGACGTGTGAGGACGGCAGCAGCTGTGGCCCTGCCCCTCCGTGTGCCACCCCATGGGCTCCCGGGGCTTCTGCCGGGGTCACTGGCTGTTTTGTCACCGCCCAGGCTGCAGGCCACCTCGGGCTCAGAGTCCCAGCTCGGGACTCCTGCTGCGGGAGCTCTTCCGTGTGCCCGCGAGTCCGTGTGCCTGCGAGTCCGTGTGCCCGCGAGTCCGTGTGCCCGCGTCGCGAGGTGGTGGCCCTTCTGCCCTCTCATCCCAGCCCTCCCACATGGGTCCCCACGGTGCCAGAGGCCTGTCCCCCGAGACACCCAGGAGCTGTGGCCCACCCACGGCTGTGCACGGCCCCGGGCAGCCCTGCACACCAGGGGACCGCGAGCTCACGTCAGGGAGGGGACCTGGGGAGGGGGCTGCAGAAGTCAGACCCTGGCTCTGGACGTCACCTCAGTAATCCTCATGCTCGGGTCAAGAAGGCAGGCCAGGGGCACTGCCCAGGGGACCCTGGCCATGTCTGGGGACTTGTGTGGTGTCACAACTGGGGGGGCTCCTGGCCTGGAGTGGCGGGCTCCTGGCCTGGAGTGGCGGGCACCTGAGGCTAGGGCACTGGTCAGTGCGGGCAGCACCCAGGCTGGAAGCCTTGCTGTGCGGCTAGATCCGAGGGCAGGTTTCAGGTGACCAGAAATCCTGCTCACGGTCATCTTAAAACAGGAAGAGGCCGCTGCAGGTGTGTGTCCCCATGGGGCTGGACAGGGCTGGTCACCCGGGCGTCCAGCCGGGACCTGGGAATCTGAACCCCGGGGGGGTAGGGTTGCTGGCTCCCACAGGAGGCCCAGCGCTGCCCGAGGGAGGCCTGGCGGGGACGCCCAGCTGCCCGGCGCCTTGAGGGCCCTCAGCTCCTCGTGGGGGTCCTGGGGTGGAAAGAGAAAGGGGGAGGGTCTGACTGTAGGTCCCCAGGAGAGGCCCTGGGGGCATGTCACAGCTGACGGTGACACCTGCAGCCGTAAAGGACCCAGAGACAGAGAGGCCGAGGCCAGGAGGGCAGCTCTGCACGTGACCCTTGGTGAAGCTGACCCAACAGGGCTCCCTGCTCGCTGTGGACATGGGGCTGGATGGCTCCCTGCAGGACACCAGTGCCCCCCATACTGCAGTGTCCCTGGGGGACAGGATCACCCTGGTGCAACCTAGTGACCTAGAGACGCAGGTGCTGCCTGACCTCCTGCCTGTGCGTGTACACCCCCAAGTGAGCACCTGCCCCAGTCCTGCACGGAGCACACCTTCCAAGTGAGGAGCACAAGGTCAGGGCCCGGAGGCTCTGCGGTCACCCCCTCCCCAGGGCCAGGACCAGGGACTCTGCGGTCACTTCCTCCCCAGGGCCAGGACCAGGTACTCTGTGGTCACCCCCTCCCCAGGGCCAGGAACAGGAGCTCTGCGGTCACCCCCTCCCCAGGGCCAGGACCAGGGGCTCTGTGGTCACCCCCTCCCCAGGGCCAGGACCAGGGGCTCTACGGTCACCCCCTCCCCAGGGCCAGGACCAGGGACTGTGCGGTCACCTCCTGCCCAGGGCCAGGACCAGGGACTCTGCGTCACCCCCTCCCCAGGGCCAGGACCAGGGGCTCTGCGGTCACCCCCTCCCCACAGAGCCAGGACCAGGGACTGTGTGGTCACCTCCTGCCCAGGGCCAGGACCAGGGACTCTGCGGTCACCCCCTCCCCAGGGCCAGGACCAGGGGCTCTGCGGTCACCCCCTCCCCACAGAGCCAGGGGCTCTGCGGTCACCTCCTGCCCATCCAGCATGAGCAAGGAGGCGGCTGAGCCTGTGAAGAAGAGAGGCCCTGCCAGGCCAGGTCAGCAAATGGCCTCACCTCACCCACCAGTGTCCTAGAGAGCAGAGGACCAGCTGCAAACACTGTGTCTTGGACCCAGCCAGGTGTGACTTCCGCACAGCCCCCACAGGTGACATCTGAGTGACCAGGACAGGGGCTGGGGTGTAGCCCAGAGGGGAATCAGAGCAGGACACTGACACTGGAACTGCCCAGCTGTCAGCCAGGTCAGCCCCAGAAGCACTGCAGAGCTACTGGCCCCTGGCCCCTGGCCAGCCACTGAGCTCTGGGCCCCGAGGACCACAGCACCTAGTCCCCACACAGGGGCAGGAGCCCCAGGAACCTCGAATCAGAGACCCAAGACGGTGCAGGTGGCAGAGCTAGGACTAGAGCGCCTGTGGACACTTGTGCTTGGAAGACTCAGCCTCCCAACCCCTCTGAGCAGATGCTGGCTCTTCTAAAACCTTCTGGAATTGTCTGGGAAGTTCTTCCCTCCATCTGACTAACATCTCATACTGCAGCCATCCTCTGGAGTCTGCAGCACCCTTTACGCTTGGTTTCCTCTTCCACATCTTTGGTCACCTTTGGTCAACTGTGTCTGAAAATATCAAATGGACAATTCCAGAAATAAGGAACTCAAGGGTTTTAGCTTGTGCTCTGTGCTGAGCAGCATGATGAAGATCTCACGCTGTCCTCCTCTGTTCTGCCCAAGTGTGAGTGATCCTTTTGTCCACTGTATCCGTGCTGTGTAGGATACCCTCCCACTAGTCATCTGGGTTATCAGATCAGCTGTAGCTACAGCTCGGGGTTTGTGTGGGAGCGATCCTTTTTATACTTCACACTGGTCCCAAAGCTCCAGACAGGGATGCTGGCATTTTATTATAATCATAAATCACATTTTATAATTTTGTATTTTCATAATTATTTTACTTTTGGTGTTATTTCCCGTCTGTGCAACACCTAACTTACCGCGCTGAACTTCGTCACTGGCGTGTAAGTGTGGGAAACCCACGGTCCACCCAGGGCGTGGTACTCTCCAGCCATTCTTGGGGGTCTTGGAACCATCCCGGAGGATAAAAGGGACGGCAGGAATAATGAGATCATTAAGGGACCGCAGCATCCGAACCCGGAGGCCAGAGGGGAGGGGTGCAGGGCGCTGGGGCTGGGGAGCCGCCGTGCAGGAGTCTGAGGCACAGCGGTGCCCCCGCAGCATGCCTGGAGCTTCAGAGTGACCCGTCCACCAGAGTCTGTGCTTTTCTAAGGTGTTGGCCCCAGGACCCGCAGAGTGACACCCAGGGCTGGAGGCCCATGCTGGAGGCCCGCCCAGCTGGGCAAACCGCTCCAGGCAGCCCTTGGGAAGGCCACGGTGGGGGATGGACAAGACCCTGGACTCGTTCTCTTCCCTTTTTCTTTCTGTTCTGTCTGGTGCCGGGAGTCGAGCCAGCTGCTGACCTGCATCCCGCCCGCGGCCCCTGTGCTTTTACCCCAAATTCAACTTGGGAATTGATGTGGGGGAGAGGGGACAGAGGCGGACCCAGGAACGGGGTGCGGTGTCCGCGGCGCAGTGATCTCAAGGAGGGGAGAGGGGGAAGCAGCCTGGATGGCCATGATGGACCGTTGGTTGATCTGAACTGAAGGACGGCGTGCAGGACAGAGGCCGCACAGTGGCCACACTGGCTCGGTGACGGGCGGGTCCTGGGACCGGAGCCCCGGCCAACCCTGCACCGCGCAGGCGCAGTCGGGCTGGACGCCTTCCGCGGCACCGGCTCCCCCGGCCGCAGGGGCCTCTGTGCGCGAGACTCGCGTCCGGGTTTCCCCAGGCCTTTAAGGAAGGGGGTCACCCAGGGTGACTGTCCCCCAGGGCACCCTGGTCTGGGACCTTGGTGGCTGTCGGGACGGGGGTGTCCTGGCATGGAGTGGGTGGAGGACAGGGACACCTCCGAGAGCCCTGCCGTGTCCAGGACGTCTGGTCACTCTGCCGAGGGAGCCCCAGGCGGAGAGAGAGCCCCCAGCCACCCGCTGGTGCCCGAGCCCCTGAGGCCGCAGCCCCGAGTCTCAGCCTGGGGCCTCTCCGGGCCTCGCCTGAGCCCTGGGCCCAGGGAAGCTGAGGGAGGCTGTGGGAGGCCCTGGCTCCAGCCCGGGAGCAGGCCGCGGGCCGCCTGTATACAGCTGGAAACCCGCCGGTTGTGGGGACGGTGAGTGTGCACAGGAAGAGGGGCCAGCCCACCCGGAGGCCACAGGGGACCTCCGGGCGAGGGAAACACCTGGACCTCGGGAGCCGGTCAGGCCTGCAGTGGGTCAGGAAGCCAGGCCTGGTGGACCTCTGGGGCAGCTGCGGCACAGTGATCCCCTGGACAGGGCCACGCAGGGCATGGCAGGGCGGCCAGCACCCGGCCTTTCAGGATGAGCGGCTTCGGGTGGGGTGCTGGCCTGGCTCTGGTCACCGGCCCCAGGCCTCTGCCACCTGCTCTCGGTCCAGTCGCAGGAGGCTGGTGCAGGCTGCAGGGCAGGGCTTGCCTGGTCCCGCCGTGCCGGGGGTCAGGCACCTTGGCGGGGGCCACCTGGGCCTCACGGAGACCTCAGTGCACCCGCCCGCCGGCCAATCTCTGGAAAGCAGCAGTGCCCCAGCACCCCCCTGGGCTGGACACAGCGGCCTTCCCTGCCCACTGCCCTCTGCTGTCTCCCGGTCAGCCTCCCTCAGAGGTCACTGGTTGGCCCCCAGCTTGGCGGCTCCTTGCTCTCTTTCCCGGACTCCGGAAGCCACCAGCCTGTGCATGGGACTCGGAGCCTGGGCTTCTGCTGCCCCTGCCCCTGCCCCTGTGGACTTTGGCACAGCTGGGGCCCGTGTCCTCAGGGGGAGAGCACAGGCTGTGGACCCCAGCTGACCCCCTTCCCCGTGGCCATCCAGAGCATGGAGTGCACCACCCAGGCCCTGAGCGGGCAGAGGCCAAGCCCCGAGGTGGGGGACCCCCTGCCCTGCGCAGGGAGAGCAGGTGAGGGAGCCCACCTCCCTGGGCCGGACGCTCCTGCTTTTCAGGGAGAGACAAGCCAGTCTGTTTGGTTCATTTTCATTAATGTAGATATATATATATGTTTATTTCCCGTAGTGCTGGGGTGGGGACCCAGGGCCTCAGGAACGCTGGGCAGGTGCTGACCCTGGGCACACCCCAGTCCTGGTCACCAGCCCTGAGGCCTCTGTTGACCCGGGACACGGGGAGACACCCTGGGGGCAGCCTTGGATTCAGGGCCAGAGACCAGGCACCTGCTCTGCGCTGAGGGCGGTCCTGCCTGCTCCCCGGGAGCCGAGGCCTGAGGGGGCATGTCCTTGTCCTCCTGTGGGGCTAGGGCTGGCCTCAGGGGGGTCCGTGTGATTCCAGGACCGTGTCCCTTTCGCTTCAGGCGCACAGTTTGGGGCCCGGACCTGGCAGGTCCCTGGCCCCTGCTTGTCACCTGACTTGAGCGTCCGCCTCCGTCCCTGGCTCTCCCTCCTCAGCCTGGCTGAAGCTCGGCTGGTTCCGTCACCTGTTCTGTCCCGGACTCCCTGATGGAGCCCGTTCGCTGCCCCTGCGTGAGCGAGTGTCTGGTGGCACTCTCCTGGCTCCCTGCTGGCTGCGGTGGCCTCAGGTCCTGGTCCCCGCGGGCCACGGGGGAGGGAGGGAGCCCGGGTGGTTCCGTGTGCTCCCGGGGCTGGGGGCTTCACCTCCTCCCATGCCGTCTGAGGGCTGCGGACACCAGGCCGATGGGCCACGGCTGCGGCTTCTCACTGGGGCTGCAGCCTGGGGCCCTCTTTAGCTTCCTGGGGCCACCACCCAGGAACCACCTTTTGGGGGACATGGTTTAGGTCAGAACACCCCAAGCCCTGGCTCGGGGCCCACCGCAGGTAGAAAGTGCCACCTCCCATCCTGCTGCTCATGGGCACGGGCCGGCCATCTTGGCCCAAGAGTAGCCCACGGGCCAGAAGGCTGGGCCCACACCTGCCCTGCTCTGTGCTCTCGAGCATGGCCGGGCTGTCCACCCCTGGCCGGGCTCCCCGTGAGCCTTCCTGTCCAGGCCCTTGTGTCTCCTGGATCCTGGAAACGCCCCCGAGAGGCACCCTGTGATGTCCCCGCTGGGGGTGAGGCTGGGCCCAGCTACTGCCCCCAAGACCCGGCCACTGTGTCTGGGTGGGACAAGGCCAGCTGTGGTCCCGTCCACGGCTCCCATCCTGCTGTCCAGCGGAGCCCGCCCACTCCCTAACGAGCATCCCCCAGAGGCCCTCAAGCAGCCGCCACACGTTGTCGTCTGGGCAGCAGTGGGTCAGAAGCTCACTGGCCCCTGGCTCCAGCCTGCGCTTGGGCCTCCTGGGCCCCTGAGGGGCGGGGTCTCTGCTTGGTGCAGCTCTTCAGTGGGACCAGTGGGTCGGATGAGGCCTGGGAGTGGCTCCGCGGCAGGGCATTTGTGTGGCACGTGCAAGGCGCCTGCTCAGTCCCAGCAGCGGAGGGCTGAAGGAAATCCCGCAGGTCACGCCGTAGTGTGCGCATGGGTGCGTGTGCGCGTGGGTGCGTGTGCGCGTGCCAGACCGGAGCCAGGGCCTGGAGCACGCTGGGCCGCTGCTCTGCACGGAGCCTCACCCCAGCCCATGGCACACTCCAACCAACGCCCCTGGGGCTACTGCTGGGGCTCGGGTAGAGCGTCCCCTGGCCTGCGGGAGGCCTGAGGTGGACCTCAGCACCACCTAGAAATGAAGCCTGTCCTGTGTCCACCACAGCTGAAGTCCACACAGAGGTCTTTAAGAACCAGTGCCCCCTAAGTCACAGTGAGACCGCGGTTCTACATGGGCCTGGGGAGCTGGAAGGGCGCCGCCCCGCGCTGCCCGGCCCGCGCTGCTCACCCCACACTGCCCGGCCCGCGCTGCCCGCCCCACACTGCCCGGCCCACGCTGCCCGCCCCGCCCGGTGCCCTGGGATCCCGGCTGGCGCTTCCTCCCAGGCTTTATTCTGCTTTCATCTCGGGGTTTTGTGACCCTGCGTGACAGCAGGCCTCCTCAAGGTCCGAGCTTTCTGCTGTCCCTTAGATCTGCTCCCAAGCCCAGTGCCTGACGCAGCACCGTGTCCTAGCCCAGCCCCCACGCCTGACAGGGACAGTGAGGCCGAGGGCGGGGGGCCACGTGCCGGACATCTGTGTGGCTCCTTTTACCTTCAGGCGAAGACTGGCCCCCCCATTCTCCTGCTGGGAAGGCCAGAGCTCAGCTGCCCGAGGGTGGATGGTAGGGGCCTGGGCTGCGGCCAGGGTCGGGTGTCATCCACGTGCTGCCCGAGCCGCAGGCCACGTGGCCACGTGCAGGGGGATTAGGCGGCTACCTCGCAGCCCTGGCCAGAGGGTGAGATTGAGGTCCCTGCCAGCAACATCGGGCATTCCCGCTGGACACGGCGACACCCCCGGCCAGCTGCCCCGCCCTTCCCCCAGCACAGCCCCTGGGGTGCACAGGTCACTGCAGGCCCCTCCTGTCCCCACTCAGCACCTTGGCCTGGAGCCCACCCACCTGGCCCTCTGCTGGGCAGGAGTCCGTTCTCCGAGGAGCCCAGAGCAGCCCGCTGGGCCTGGTCATAGCTGAAACGGTCAGTGGAGGAGACCTGCCCGCCTGCTAGAGCGCCTGGTCTGACACCCCCGGGTGGCCCAGCCACCTGCCCTGGCCCCTGGCCCTCAGCACCACTCTCCTGGGGGGCCGAGGGGCGCGGCTTGAAAGGGAAGAGCTAGTTGTAGGTGGTCCCTGCACAGTGCAGCTCTGGCACCCACAGGCACAAGCCCGGCGGCCACCTGCAGCCCAGCTGCCGGAGACCAGGTGGGGGGTCACAAGTTCAAGGCCGGCCTCGGGCAGCTTAGTGAGACCCTGCCTCAAAATGAAAACCACGGGCCGGGGCTGGGGCTCCGAGGCAGAGCGCTTGCCTGGCCCGTGAGGCCCTGGGTTCAACCCCGGCACCACCTAAAAACCAACAAGTGAGACACAGGCCTGCGTCCTTCTGCAGCTACCCAAAAGGAAAAAGACATTAAAAAAAAATATGAAAGGGGCTGGGGTGTGGCTCAGTGGAGAACACTGGCCCCCGCCAAAAAAAACCCAGACGGAGCAGCCCTGGTGTCCGCCAACAGTGGACAGACACATAGACGTGGCACGTCCAGGGCCTGGAATAGTATGCAGCCTCAAAGAGGAGGGACACCACCGTGCTCCACGGACAAGCCCAGAGGACAGCGTTCTCCGTGGAATAAACCAAAGCGGGTGCGTGAGTGCTGCCGAGCCCCGACAGGTGCCGCGACAGCATCGCCCTGGCCCCTCCTGGTCAGGAAAGAGGCTGGGACCCGTGTGGCCCTAGTGACACCTGGCCCCATCCCGACAAGGGCTGCAGGCGGTGGCAGACACCGGGTGGCCTCACGTCCAGCCTCCTCGGGGGTGAGCAGGAGCTCTCCTGTGCCAAAGCCACCTGCTGCGATGCTGCATGGGCTGGGGCCACAGTCCTGGCCACCCCGGCTCCAGGAGGGAGGCCCTGCCCGCATCCTGCCCGCTGTCCCCTGCCCACTGCCCGCTGCCCGCCGCCCGGTTGGCAGCTGCACCCTGGCTGGACGCTGGTCCTCTGGCCTTCCCTGTGTCAGGGCCCAGCTTCAGCCAGACACGGCCGGCCTGCCCAGGAGCCTGGTGGGACCCGGCGTCCCTCGGGTCTTGGCCCTGACACTGAAGATGGCAGCCACTTTGGTACCAGCTTCTGGAATGTTCTTGGGGTCAGCAGAAGAACAGCCCCCGGGCACCCAGATCCTCGTGCCTGTGGCCTGGCACCTCCCAGGGCAGAGGGCTCTGAGGTGGGATCGGGGGAGGCCCTGAGCAGGGGTCACCCAGGGTCACCTCAGGGTCCTTCCGAGAGGAGGAGGCAGGGTCGGGGTCAGGGGGCTGGACGACGCTGTGCTGCTGGCCCTGGAGCTGGAGGAGGGGTCGGGACTGTCCCTAGGCCTCGGGAGGCCAGCTGCCACACTGGGTCTGGCCCCCCAGAACCGCGAGAGGGTAGATGGTCGGGGTCCCGTCACCCACTTTGGTGACCTGCCGCAGTGTCAGGAGGACCCCGAGCCGCGAGCGGCAACGGGAAGGGCCTTGGCGGGCCTCTCCTGGTGCTTGTGATCGGGAGCTCCCCCAGGGCACGGCCTGCCCTGGCCGAGGCAGGAGGCCTGGCACAGCCCCGAGTGGGCGCCGACGAGGCCGCGCTGGCCCTGGCCCTGGCACAGGGCCCAGGTGACAGCCCTTGCTCGGTGCTGGGAGGCTCCCAACTGGAGTGACACGCGCCGTGGGGCTCCGCATCCTGGGCCGACCCTGCGCCCGGGCTGACACACTCTCACATGACACGGTCGTCCTTCAACGCCACCCAGCCAACGGGGAGCAGAGGCCACCCCTGCTGGCCGCCGTGGTGGACAGACGGCAGCCTGTTCTCCAGCTCCGGTCACGCGCACCAGCTGCCCCGTCACCCTGTCACCCTGCCATCGCAGGCCACTCACTCCTGGGCAGGGGCTGCCTCTCACCCTGGCGGGCCCCTCACCCCCCTCCTCTGGCCACAGGGACAGATTCAGCTGACTCGGGGACCTCGCTGGCGGGAGTCACAGGACTGTTCTCCAGTTTCCCCTTGAATCCAGACCCACTGCCACCGGCCCCCACCAGGCCACCGTCCCCACACCCTGCCCCTGGACTGCGACCCTGGAGACGCTGCGGGACGGGATCCCCAGGCTCTGGGTGTGGGCGGGGCCGGGGGTGCTGAGCACCCGCCTGTGGGCTGGGGAGTTTTCTAGGTCCCCACGGCCCTGGGCACTGACTTCAGATGCCCGCCTGGTGCCCGCGCTCTGCACCAGCCCCTCCGTGGCCTCGAGCTGGTGGCCCTGCAGGCTGGGAACAGAGGGTGTGGCAGCTCCAGGTGACCCACCAGGACAGGTGCCTTCCGGGGCTCTCTCGGGTCACCTTCGCGCCTGCTCCTGGTGCTAGGGGCACCGTCGCAGAGTCTAGGCCACAGTTTCCCCTGGACGCTGTGGACGCTGGGGCCAGGCCATTCTCCAGTGGGTCCTGGCACGCAGGGTGCTGAGCAGGTCCCTGGCTGCCACCCCAGGTGTGACACACATGTCCAGTCCCTGGGGTAGGCCTGGGGCTGCCCAGGAAGAGCCGGGAAAGTGCATGACCAGGTCAGAAACTGCTGGCCAGACGACCCACCCCGCGCCCCAGGAGAAGGTGGCCCTCCATGCCCCAGGCGGCTGCCCCGAAGCTGCCCGAGGGGCCAACTGCTCCTGGCCACCCCTGGCGCCGCCGCCCCTCCTTGCACCCCTCTTGGTGGACCTCGTCCTGGGTGGACAGCTGGCCCCTGTTCCCGAACCCCGGGCCGCAGCAGTGTCCTCCACGGCCAGGGCTCCGCGTCCCTGCCTGGCTGTCCCCTGGCTGCTGGGCGGGGCAGGCCACAGGGCCTGGGGGGCGGGCAGGAGCGACCTTCTGGAAGCTTCCAAGTGAGGTGAACGCAGCCCCGCTCCCTGAGGACGGGGAGTCGCTGCTGCCCGTCCCCTCCCCAGCGCCCTCTCTGACACGCAGCCGCACCATCGCCCGGGAGGTGGCAGAGCAGGCCTCGGGCAGCTGCAGAAAACCACCAGCAGGGAGCCCGGCCACGTGAGGCGACTTCCCGGGCCACCCGTCACCCTGGGAGGCACGCGTCACCCTGGGAGCCTGTTTCAGGAAGCACCGAACCGCGGCCACAGATGGAGAAGTCACCTGCAGCTGCCCTGGAGTCAGTGCCACAGCTGCTCCTGGGCCTGCGCAGGGGCAGGGGCCACACAGGCTGGGGGCTGGGTGGCGTCCAGCCGCGGGCTGTCCCGCTACGTGAGCCAGACGAGCCCAGGGAGGGCGCCGGGGCAAAATGCCAACCCCCGCCTGGCGCCGTGACCACGCCTGCCATTCCAGTGGCCCGGGAGCCTGAGCAGAGGACCGCAAGGTCCAGGCCAGCCCTTGAGGGCTGGGTGCAGCCTGGTGGTCAGCGCTTCCCTGGCATGTGCGAGGCCTGGGCTCCATCCTCAGTGCCTCCCCAGTGGGGACACCCAGTGACGTCACCCCAATCTGTGCCAGCCGTGGCGCCAACCGTCCACACTGCAGAGCAGAGCCCACACACCAGGGCTGGTGGCCCTCGGCTCTGGAGGCCTGGCATCGGGCGTGAGGCCGGGTCCTGTGCCCAGGGTCTCCCCAGGTCCGTGGAGAGGTGGTCTGTGCCGCCCACTCACTGGGTGCGTGAGGTCATCCTCTGAGTCCATTCAGACGATTCCAGAATTTCCTGGTTCTGGGCCCAGGACCGGCTCCCTCTGCTGGCTCCCCGTTCCTGGGGGCTCCCCAATTCCCGAGCAGGGGCTCCCCTACCCTCAGGGGCAGCGGCGAGGCGTCCTGACCAGCCCCTCCGCCTCCTGGGGGCCTGCCCCAGGGCCACACTCAGGGGAGGGTCACTGTGTGCGTCTGCCCGGGGCGTCTGCCAGGGGCCCTTGGTGATGCCCTTGCCCAGGGTCGTGACAACCTGTGAGCTGCCAGGCCGCCCCTCAGGAGGCGCGAGTTCCCTGTGCTGCTGGCTCAGGCCCCTCCCGAGCTGGGGACCCCACAGCGGAGCCCAGGCCCCGTCCCCGGGTCCCTGACTTTCCTTCACAGGAAGCGCAGGGCGATGCGTTGAAGGGGCGCGTCCCTGCTGGAGAGGTGGCTCAGGCCCGAGCGACTGCCCCCAGGGGACCCTGGTGTCAATTCTGGACTGCCCTGGCCTGGAGTGCTGCTGGCCGCGGACACTGTTCGGGGACACTGCTCGGCACCCGCAGGGCCCAGGACCCACCCTGAGAATGACCCAGCTCCAGTTCCAGTGCCCGGGGAGCCCCTGCCGTCACCCACCTGGGACCCTTGTGAGGGGGCTGGCAGCCACCCCCAGGCCTGGTCTGTCTCAGCAGGAGGCAGTGGTCCTCTGGACCTGCCCGGGGCCAGCTGCCCCCACGCTGCGCTGGGCCGGAGCTGAACACCCGCGGCCCCAGCCCGTCCCTGGCAGGAAGTGCCCGGGAGAGCCTGGTGCAGCCTGCAGCCTGCGGAGGGCTGTCCGCCAGCTGGGACCTGCCCGCTGCCTCCTCTGCGGCCAGCTGGGACCCTGCCCTCCGCCCCTCCCTCCCGCGGCCGCTGGGCTGCCCGGCGGGACATTCTTCACATTCCTGTCCTGGCCGCCCCGCCAACTCTGGGCTCACGTTCCCTCTCCTGTGAGAGGCAGCCGGCAGCGGAGGGGAGGCGTTTTCCCGCTATGAGAGCTATGCCTGGAATCCAGGGACGGCATCTCTGTCCCAGTGTCTGGCTGTTGCTGCTTCCTGGGAACCCCCGCGGGTGGAGGTGGCCTCACGGGCCTGAGAGAGAAGCCCTGTGTTCCTCAGGTCTGGAGGACCAGGGGCCGCCTGCCTCTGGCCAGCGCCCTGAGCTGTGGGCCCTGCAGGGCCGAGCCACACCAGCTGGCCAGAGCCTCTCTGGGTGCCTGGTCCAGAGCCTCGAGTCTCGGCAAAGCCAGAACTGTCCAGGCCTGCCGCCTGCCTCCTGGCTTGTCCCCAGGGTGCCAGACAGCCCACCCGGCAGGTCTTGGCACCTGGAGGCCAGGCGCCCACCCTCTGGGCCATGGGGGCACCCAGCAGTCTAACAATCTTGGCCGGGGCTGGGGCGTGGCTCTGGGTGGAGGCCCTGGGTCCATCCCAGCTCTGCCAAGAAAAAGGGATCTTGACCCTTGAGACCCAGAATCCAACTGCCCTTGGCCCCGCCTCTCCCCACCCGCACCCGGGCACGGCCAGGACAGAAGCAGGACGTGACTTTCCCTGCTTCGCCCAGGAAAGCAGGGAACCGGAGGTGCCCTGATGGGCCGTGGCACCTGTCCAGCAGCCGGGGCTCACGGAGCTCGGTGAGCAGCCCGGGCAGAGGGTGGCAGGAAGAGCTCTCTGTCGTGGGGAAAACCCAGGTCTCCGAGAGCCCCGGCCACGCGCAGCCCAGGGGCAGGGCGGGGTGTGTCCCCAGGCCTCCCTGGGGTCCCCGCGACCTTGGCCTGTTACCCCAGGCCCAGCACCTGGGCTCTTGGCTCTCCAGACACGGGGCAGGCTCTGCTGAGAGCCATGCTGTGACTCTTCCTGAGGACGTCCCGGGTCCCCTGCGCTCGGCGGCAGAACCCCTGTGGGTGCCGCGGCCTGTGTCCCCAACCCGCGGTGCCGAGGGGAACCCGGGGCCTCACAGGGCGAGGCGAGTGTCCACTGCTCAGCCCAGCCCAGCCCGCTGACAATTCTTAAGGAAAAGAACACACCAAGCCTGGGTGGCCTGAGGGGTGGCCTCCTCGGGGCAGGTCTCCTGGAGAGCTCGTCCAGGGAAGAGCAGGGCTTCTCCTCGGCAGCTGCGTCTGGGTGCAGCCAGCTTCCGGGAGACGCCCAGGCACAGGTGGCCCGTGCTGACCGGTGGGGCTCCTCTGGTCTGTCCCCCGAAAGGCCTGGTGCAGCAGGGCTGGCCCGGTTCCTCAGGTGTTCCACGTCTGGGGCAGTCTGGCTGGGCACAAGATCACGAGCCACTCACAGCTTTGTAGATTCAAACAGCAATTCTTTATTCCCGAACACACACCGGCCTCTACAAACAGGATCTGGGGAAATCCAAGTTCTGCCACCAATTCACGGACTCCACCAGGCTTTGAATCCCAAGTACTTTCTGAATCCCAATGGGAACTCAAGGATCGGGGTGCCTGAGGCAGCAGGATGCGCCCTATTCCCAGCAGGGTACACCTTAAACCTGGAACCGCCCTAAACCCAAGGAGCGGGATACTCCCTATTCCCAGCAGGATACACCCTAAACCTGGTTCTGCCCTAATCCAGTAGGATCCACCCTGGTCCTTGAGCAGGGTCACCTTTCTCAAACACACATGCAATGTCACTGCAAATCCAAGGCAAGTCCTTCCTCTAAGCAACATGGGGTGCGCTGGCAAGGAAATTTCAATGCATCATTCCTCCTTGGCAATGGCTCTCAGCCACGTCCTCTGGAGGGGCCCCAAGTCCACAGCGGTGCTGGGCGCCGCCCACCTGGGGACATGAGTGTTGTGACAGTATCTGGGCCCCTGGGCCCCTTGGTAAGCCCAGGTCCTGCGTGAGGCTCTTGGTGGCCGTGAACCCCGGGCGCGAGGCTGTCGGTCACCAGTCACCACCATCCACTGCTTCTGACTCTGTGCCCCTCGCCCTGCGCTGTGGCCATCGCCCTGTCCTGTCACCCCCCCCCTCCCCTCGTGCCCTCTGGACCCCAGGGGTCTCCCCTTCACCCACTTCCTCTTCTTTCCTCAAGTTCTCGCGCTTCAGTGCCATCTGTCAGGCAGTGGGTGGCACTCTGTGGGTGGCCCGCGGTGCTGACCCCGCCCAGTCGGACGTTGGATATGCAGATTTAGCGAGAGATCATTTGAGGCCCGGGAGGCCATCCTCTAGAGTGGAGGCCCCACGTGGGGCTCGAGGCGACTGGGAGCCCATCCCGGCCCCTGGAGGGCTGCCGGCCTCCCGCCTCCCGCCAGCCCTGGCTGCGGCAGCTCCCGCCCTGGGCCGCCTGTCACCTGGTGGGGTGGGTGGCCATGCCACAGGGCCTCAGACAAGCCCTCCCTCCGTGGGGAGGCAGCCTGGGCGTCCTCCTTCCCTGAACACACTCCCGGCCTCCTGCAGGAGCCTCACATTCTGTCAGGATCCCCCCCTTGCCCTCAGCGACTGTGGCGTTAGCTGACCACTGGTGGCCAAGGCAGCCTGGGGAGAGGTTGGTCAAGGCAAAGGCGGGCCTGTCCCCGCGTCCCTCTCTGGGCGGAGCCGGGAGTCCTGTGGCCTCCAGTTCTGGACCAGCCTCTACTTCAGGGAGCAGTGGCGCCCTCAGCCCTGAGGAGGGCGCTGGGCGACTGGCGCCTGGGACACGTCCTGCTCGTCCTGGGGCCAGGCTGGCCGGGTCTGCTGCTCCTGGCCCCGTCACGGGACCTGCAGCCCCTGGGCCACGCGTCATCACGTCCTCAGGAGGACGCGAGGGAGGGACCTCCCAGAGCACTGGGTGCGTGGTCCCGGGCGCCGTCTCTGGCTCTGGTGGCTTCTTGCTCCCTGGTGTTCGAGGACCTGCGCTGGGTCCAGGTCCCCAGGCCAGGTGGGCCGTGGCGCCCCGCCCGCCCCCGCCTCCAGGCAGCTCAGGGAGTGGCCCTGGGAACCTGCCTGTCCACATTCACTGGGTGCAGATGGCCTGGTCACCTCGCTTTCACTCTGGGCAGCAGCGGTGCCTGTGCCTGGTGGTCGTCACGGGTTCTGAAGGAGGGCAGAGGCCCGTCCTCGTGGCCGCTGGCCTCTGGCTGGGTGGACCCAGGCAGGGTTCAGGCCCACGCTGCCCGGGGCAGCACCAGCCCCAGGGTAGCGCCAGCCCCAGGGTCCCCGCCTCTGGAGCCGCTGGCGGGCTGGGCCCTGGGCAGCGGCGTCTCCCAGTTACTAAGGGTGGCAATGCCCGCCCGCCGCCCAGAGAGCTGGGAGCGAGGCCGGAGGAGTTGGAGGCCAGCCTGGGCAACTTCTGCAAGACCCTGTCTCAAAACAAGTCGTGAAAGAGGCTGGGGAGGACCGCTGACCGTGCTGGAGCAGGGACGGTCAGGCCACGCGGTGCCTCTGAGCGGACCTGGAGCAGCTGGCGTGGAGCAGTGTGCCCGCGGGTGGCGGCGCGTGATGGGGCATCGGTGTGGGGACTTTGGAAGAGCATCGTGGACGGGACCCAAGCCGACAGCGGTGGCCACTATGCCGGGGGGTCATAGTGGATACACCCCCGGATCACGTGCGGCGGCCCCATCCCCCTGCCGGGTGGGGTTCTCGCCCCTTTTCGGGTGCTGGCCAGGGCCACGAAGACCACACTGAGACCCTGGGCCCCCACTGCCCGGGACAGACCTCTGCCCCGGGGCTGCCTCTCACTTCTGTTTCACAGCTGACCCAGATGTGGCCAGTCTGCGTCCCTGTGGGACAGCTCAGGGGCCCCGGGGCAGCTGAGGCAGGGGAGGGTGAGGTGGCTCCAGGTGGCTGGGAACGGCCTTTGCCCCTAGGCCCACAGGGCCTCCCTGAGCACCAGGTGGTCGAGCGGCTGGACCGTCCCACACTCCAGCCCAGCGGGGGCCGGTCAGGTCCTGGTGGGCTTCGTGCAGCCTGAGTCCCCCAAGTCCCCTGGAAGCGGCTCCTTCCCTAGTGTCTCCCAGGCCCAGAGGGGCCCTGCAGGGCCAGCAGCCACCTGCGTGTGGCCTGGAGGCAGGGTCTGGCAGGCCTTGTGACCCCCCCTGTGGTCCAGCAGCTGCACCTCGGCCCTGGGGACCAGCCCTGCCCTGAGGGCTCACCAGCGGCTGTCAGGCTCCTGGAGGGGAAGAGGCTGTGGCCGGTCAGGGGACACCTTGTGGCCGCCTTCTTGTCCAGGCTGGCCAGCGCAGCTGGTCTGCCTGGGGCCATCCCTGTCCCACCCTGAACATCTCGTGGTGAGGGACACTGAGCCCAGGGGCACTGGACAGCCGGCCACACTGTGGGTGACCTGGGGACCTGGCTCCAGCCCTGCCGTGGGTCTCTGCCCACCAGAGTGTGGAACTGGGCAGCCACCTGGCCTCCCACACGCCGTGGACGGGACCCCGGGACCCTGCCCACGTCCAGCCAGGGAGATGGGAGCCCAAGGGCCGCCTGAACCTGAGTGTCTGTCCCCGCCTTGCTCACAGTCACAAACCTGAAAGCCACCCTGTCCCCATGGGTGACTGGACTCCCATGGTGCTCCGTTCCTACGGCAGATGCCACTCAGCCCGGAGAAGGGCCCAGGCAGCCCCAGGGGGCACAGGGGACCCGGGTGGCCAGAGGTGCCCAGGCCACTCCCTGTGTGGACTTCCTGCAGAGGCCACAGAGGACAGAGGGGAGTCTCCGGCCAGCTGCAAAGAGGCCAGGTGGGGTGAGCTGGGGACCAGGGGACGGTGTCGGTCACCGCCATCTGTGCCGGCGAAACCTGTGGCTGTGCAGCTGCAGGTGACCCGCGAGGCCCTGCGGCTGCAGGGAGCTGGTGACAACCCCGCTCAGCCTGGGGCCTCCACCCGCCACCCTCTCCTCCCACTCAGCCGCCCACAGGGTCGGATCGCCCGACCTGGCCCTGCGGGTGCCTGACCCCAGCGCGGCTCCTGGGCCAGGCGTGGAGATGAGCTGGCTGATCAGTGCGCAGGACAGAGGCCCGGCCAGCGGGGACAGAGCTGGAATGGCTTGCTCTGGGGGTTCCTGGAGTGGTTCTGGCCACAGTTGGCCGTGGGCAGCGGAGACTGGAAACCCAAGCCGTGGGCCGGAGGGGCAGTGGCTCCTGCAGGGCCTCCGTCCCCAAGGTGGCCGCACGCTATGCTCCATCCCGCCCACCGTGCTGGCACCTGCTGGGTGCCTGGCCCTGTGCCTTCCAGGAAGCCTCTGGTTTTGCCCCCGGGGTCCACCCCAGAACGGACAGCAGAGACGAGGTCACTGTGAGAGACCAGGGAGGTCAGCGCAGCCTGTCTGCAGCGGGATGGGGATGGCCCAGCTGGTAAGCTTGGGCGCGGGGGGCCGGCGGGACGGGCCCCTGGCCTGCTGTGCCCATCTTCCTCAGCCTCTGGTCAGCCGTGCAGAGGGCCCCTGTGGTGCGCTGGCCGCGCCGTGTCCTGGCCGCTGCCTTGGTGCTCCGTCGTGCTGGCGCATGTCCACCCAGGACCGCTGCTGGCCTGGAGCACAGTGGCTCCAGCGTAGCTTCTCGGTGACAGAATCGTGGGGGATCTGGTCTGGGCCCCGCATTTTCTTTCTGCAGCTCCGGGTGAAACTTCAATGGGGACGGGGTCCTGGCTGTGGGTGGAGGCCAGGGACACTGCTCAGCCCCAAAGCAACCGGCCGCCCCGGACCATGACCCGCCGGGCCCACAGGCCCCTCTACCCCCAGGGCCCGCGGGGCTGCGTGCTGCTGGCCCTGACCCCCGCCCCGTGAGCTTGGGCCTGGAGTCCGGGCCGGGACTGCTGCTCTAGGTGGTCAGGGCCCTGGGCGGGCACCTCGCCTTTCTGTGGAGGCCTGAGGGGTGCAGCTCCCCGCCCTTTGCCCCGAGGCCAGCCTCGGGCAGCAGCGCTGGTCAGAGCTTTCCTTTTAGAGAGCAGCCCTGGGTGGAGGGAGCCTGAGCCGTCTGTCGGGCAGGCGGAGGCCACAGTCAGGAGCCTGCGCCCCTGCTGACCCCTGGCCTGGCCCCGTGGGCCCTGCTCCACCCTTCCCACCGGCCCTGAGGCCCTGCCCACTGCTGGGGCCTTCAGAGGCTCCACCAGGCCCAGGCAGGCCTGGCCAGGTGGCTGCCCGGCCATCACGTGCCTGGGCCGGGCAGCTGGTGAGGAACGCGCTGCTGACTCAGGCTGCACGTGCCCGTCCCTGGGGGCATGGCTGTCCTGAGTCAGGGGTGGCCGGTGACACCAGCCGCAGCGGGCAGTCAGGAGGGGCAGCATGCCTGGCCCCGATGCAGGCGTCTGAGTCACACCTCAGGTGCGTGGTGCAGGGACACAGACGTCCATGTGTGTGCACACGAGCGCGCTGACCCGCTCTGACCCCGTACAGACCTGCCACGCACACACACAGATGCTGTGCACACGGCACTCGTGCCACGCGCCCACGTCACGCCCATAAGCGCACACACACAGATGCAGATGCCTGGGGCCACGTGCACACTCGCCCTCGCACACACAGGGTGCCGCCTGCTGGAGTGCTGGCCAGTCCAGAGGGGCCTCGGGAGCCACAGCCGCAGGCCCGGCTCAGGGAGGGCGTCACGCAGCAGCAGGCCCCGCACCAGAGCCCCAGACCAGGGAGGCCGCACTGCCCCAGGGTCACACGTCCCCCTGACAGCAGAGCCTTGGAGGGAGGCCTGTTGCCCCCGGGCAGCCGCTGGGCAGAGCCACCAGGGGCGTCCAGCAGAGCCAGGGGCGGCCTGTGCCTCCTGGGAGTGTGTGGTGTGTGGTTGTGTCACCAGGTGTGGCCGTGCGTGTCCTGGGCACCCCAAGCGCACGTCCCCCTTCCGGGCTCCCCCAGGGCCCTTCTCCCTCCTTCAGCAGCTGCCTGGCCGTGCCCTGGCCCTGGCCGCCTGCCGAGGCACTGCAGGGGCAGGGGCACAGACGTCCGTGTGTGTGTGTGTGTGTGTGTGTGTGTGTGTGTGTGCGCGCTCACAGGAGTGGCCACTGTGCACACACTCACGCACACACACACACACACACAGGAAGTGCGGGGCCGGGCTCTCCCTCCCCCACCCCCACCCGGAGTCTCTGGGAACCTGGAGGTGCCTTCACTTGGGAACAGCCTCCTGGCCTCGCTCAGCCCCCTGGCCAGTATCTGCCCAGGGGAACTGGGCGGGAGGGAGCTGGCCTCGATGCCCAGCACCCAGGGGCGCCCACCCCCAGGCCCTGTGGTGCCTGTCCCCACCGACAGCAGGGACATCTGGGGTGGGTCCTGAGCAGCATCCCAGCCCCAGCGACTGCAGGCAGGACACCGCAGTGTGACACCACGCTGTCCCCAGGTGTGGCCCCGTGGTCCTGGGACAGTGTCACCCTGCTGAGACCCCTGGGTCAGCGCTTACCAAACAACAATTGGATGGAAAAGTGGGATTTTTGCTGCCTAAATAAACAGGCGACGGGCGTTCCCAGATCAGAGATTGAGCCGTGTCCCCGCAGCTGGGGGACCACCAAAGGGCACGACCAGCCACCCCGGAAGACACTTGGGCAGTTTCTTAAATAAAAACACCCACACATTCACCGCGTGGCCCAGAGATTCCACTCCTCGGCGTCTGTCCCAGAGGCGCAGAGGTGTTTGTGGGCACCACACAGATGTCACACAGCTTTACTCAGGACAGGCGAGAGGCAGACCCAGGGCTGGGCGTGGCCTCAGCACCCAGGGGTCTCATCCCAGCCCAGAGGTCCTCCGCAGGGGGTGCTGGCCCCTGATCTGCGGTGCAGTGGAGTACTACTCGGCACTGTAAATGAGCAGCCTGGGGGCGCCAGTCCCCAAAGGCCACACTCCAGATGTTCCTTCCCCTCACACAGTGTCCTGAGATGGCGGAAGTGTGGGAAAGGAGAAAGTAGCGTTTTCTAGATGTTGGGGACGCAGCTGGGCTGGGAGGGTGAGGGTAAAGGCCAGCCTGGGAGGACCGTCCTACAGGGCAAAGGATCTGCGCTGTGTCCAGGCCACCCTCAGGGAGCGATGTGTGTGGGGACCCACTGATCTCTGCAAGGGGACAGAGACTGGCTCTGGCATCACTTAAAATTGCACGTAAAACCCAATGAGCGCAAAATTACCAAGGTGATTTTAAAATGAGGTCTCGGGCACAGTGGCCACACCTGCAATCCCCGCGGCTGGGGAGGCTGAGGCCGGAGGATGGCAAGTTCAAGGCCAGCCTCAGCAACTTAGCAAGCCCCTGTCTCAGAATGGAAGAGAACCGGTGAGGTTGGGGTGCTCAGTGGTGGGGCTGGCCTAGCCTCCCTGAGCACCTGGGTTTGATTCCCAGCACCACGAGGATGACAATAACGATCCAGGCTGGTGTGCAGCTCCGTGTTAGGCAGCCCTGGGCTCCAGCCCTGGTACCAAAAGCATAAAAAATCGTAAAGATAAATGAATAAGCCAATAAATAAGATGGATCCATCCAGGGCAGCCTGGGCACAGCGAGACTCACAAATGACACCGAAGGCTGGGTGCAGCTCGGGGCAGAGCTTGCCTGGCTGCGTGAGGACGGGTGCCATCCCCAGCGCCTCTGAATAAGGAAGAGGAGAGAGAACAGAAGTGTGTGGGGGGGAACTGGCCGCCCAGGGCCTCCCCAGCACAACCCTGTGACAGCAAAGGACTGACCTCAGCAGGCCGAGAAGCCCTGGGCCCAGAGCCACCGCCCCCTCCCTCCGCCTCCCCCCTCCCTCTCCTTCCCCCTCCCTCCCTCCCCTCCCCCTCCCCTCCCTCTCCCCCTCCCCCTCCCTCCCCTCCCCCCCTCTCCTTCCCCTCCTCCCCCTCCCCTCCCCCTCCCCTCCCTCCCCCTCCCTCCTGTGCCTTCTATATTACATCCCTATCATTCCTAGGGACAGACGCCAGGCCTGCTGCCAGGTAGACAGGTGTGGTTTGGTGCGGTGGGGACAGCCTGGTGTCCCCCTGAGCTGGTTGGCTGAGGTTCCCTGGGGAGGCTGAGGTGGCTTCACTGGGGTCTTCTGTTCAGGCAAAAGGCCCCTCCCTCGAGGGGGCCATCCTGGGGTGACCAGTGTCCCCCCAACGTGTCCCCCAGTGGGACCTCATTTGGAATCAGGCGTTTGCCGATGTCATCAGGAGGCACAGGACAGTGGCCTGTGCGGTGGCAGGGTCCCTGGGCAGGAGCCCCTGGAGATGGCCCGTGAAGAGCGGCAGATACTGCGGCCACAGGCCCGGGGCGGGGTGCTGCGCGCCAGGCTCCTGGGCCAGCGAGGACAGCCCCTGGGGCCACCTGGGGCCGCAGACCCAGGACACTAGCAGGACCTTTCGCACAGGCCCCGTGCCAAGCCCGGCCGTCCCTGCAGAGCTGAGTGGACCCTCCGGCCGGGGACCTCAGCGGGTGCCTGGAGCTGCTGGTGGAGCCCGCCCCGGGGCCGCCTTCCCGGAAGAGCCAGCCCTCCCTTCCCCACCTGGGCCTGCCCCATCGGGCTCCAGGACAGGCGGGGGTCAGCCGTCCAGTGCTGCGTCCTGGGGACACTCAGTTCCCTGTGGGGTGCGCTGAGGGAAGGGGGGAGGGGAGCAGGCCCAGGGACCTCCTGCCCCAGGGGCCACTCTGCTGACCAGGGATGCCTGGTCACAGCTGGGAAGCCGTGCCCGGAGGGTAGAGGCAGCTGCTGGGCCAGGAGGCCCCCGAGGAGGACCCGCCATGTCCACAGTGCCCAGGGGTCGCCGGAGCAGGGCAGAGGTCAGAGAAGAGCCTGACCCTGTCCCCATGGTGTCCCTCCTCCGTGACAGCTCTTCTGCAGGGAGCAGCGGGCAGCCTTCTGGGAGGGGCTCCTGCCTCTCCTCCCTGGGCGTGGTCCTGGGCGTGGCCAGCTGGCTCACGTCCCTTGTCCCCACAGCTCCTGGACGTTGGCCCGGGCTGATGGCAGATGATGTCAGCCACCAACAACACAGCGCAGGCCCGCAAGCTGGTGGAGCAGCTCCGCATCGAAGCCGGGATCGAGCGCATCAAGGTGAGCCAGGGACAAGGGACACCCCAGCTGGTGGTGTGGCCCCTGGGCCCCGCAGGGGGTGGAGGTCTGCTCTGCCCCCGCGTCTGGCTGTGTGACCTGGGGCCACACACTCCAGGTCTCTGAGCTTCCATTTCACAGCAGAAAGAGCAGCGGATGTGACTGAAGACGTGGCGTCCGTGGCTGCAGACGGCATGGGACCCGACAGGGGCAGGCGGCCCCACCCACAGGTGGCCCCCCGCTGGGTCAGCTTTGCCTCTGGGAAGCTTTGCCTTTCCTCTAAGGGAAGAGCAGGACCTTGTGCACGGGGCGTCCAGGCCTGTCCATGGGGCAGAGTCTGCTCTGTCCCCGGGGCACAACTCAGTGGCCATTGGTGGGGCCACAGGACAGGCCACAGCTGCCACTGTCCAGTTCCGGGACATCTGAAGCCTGTCCCCACGTGCAGCCCCTGTCCCCTCCCAGTCCTGCACCCACAGGTCCACATCCTGCCTCTGGCCTCTGCGGTCACTGGTCACGCCGTGGCCTGTGCTCTCACTGAGCCCTGGGTCTCGGCCACCAGCCCTGTGCTGTCACCCGACTCCTGCCTGGTGGGGACGCTCAGGGGTGGGGAGCGCGTCAGGTGGATTTCACGCCCACGCCTCCCGGTGCCGACCCTGGCCATGCTGGCCAGCAGGTGGACAGTGGCAGTTCTCAGGGGCGCCTGCACCCAAACCTGCGTCCCCCTTGCAGAGAGCACCGTGGGGCACTTCCCAAAGGCCTGACGGGACACAGGCCCTGTGGCCAGCATGGCCCTGGAGGGTCAGCTGCAGCCGCCTGCTGCACTAGCCAGAGCAGGGCCAGCAGCCAGGCTGCCAGGGGGCAGCCAGACCCGCCTGCCTCCGCCTGGGGTCTCGCGAGGAGTTGGATCCTGCGGGATGACGCTGTCAGGACACGGGTGTCAGTGGCGTCCTGCAGTCAGCAGTGCCGCGTCGCCTGTGTGGCGCCCTCAGAGGCTGCGAGGAGCCGGCCCGAGGGTGGGCGGCCAGGCCGGAGCTCAGGGCTGGGGGGAGGTCTGAGGCAGGACCCTTCCAGGGGCTCCAGGCTTCGGCTGATTGGCCCAGGCCCACCCTCACCACGGAGGGTCCCCTGCTTCCCTCAGCGTCAGTGACTGGAAGGATCATCAGAGCAGGCGCGGTGGCTTCACCTGCCACCCCGGCCGCTCTGGAGGCCGAGGCAGGGGGATCACCAGGTCCAGGCCAGCCCTGGCGACTTAGAAGATTGTCCCAGCAGGCTCCGGGGACGGGGCGCAAGCATTCTCCAGGTCCCAGGGAGGCGAGGACTGAGAAGAGGCGGAAGGCCTCCCAGACAGAAACCAGAGGCTGCGCGCTGGGTGCAGGGCGCAGAGCTGTCACCCAGTGACTCTGGAGGCTGAGGCAGGAGGAGGGCAAGTTCCAGGCCAGCCTCGGCAACTTAGCAAGAGCCCATCTCAGAAACTAGAAAGGGCTGAGGGCAGCTCGGTGGCTCAGCCCCCCCCCCCCCCCGAGTTCCATCCTCAGGACCAGACACACAGCAATTGTTTAAAACAAAGAAGAATAGGAGCCTGGGAGGTCCCGGGTCCTGAAGTCACAGCACCACCAGGCCGAGATCCAGGACAGACGGACGCGATCCTGGGGACTGGTCGGGACACCTGCAGCCCAGCCCTGCAGCCCTGCTGGGGGGAGCACAGTGAAGCAGACAGAGAAACAGGGAGCGTGGCCTCGAGGCACGTCCCCGCAGTGACCAGAAGGGCCAGCCCCGTCAGGGTCACGGAGGCCCCGGGGGCTTCAGGCTGCAACAGAAAGACACAATTCAGAAAGGACCCACAGGACCCACGGGGTCGTGCCCACACCACGAGATCCCTCCCTGGGTGGCTGAGTGTGGCCTGAGTCCAGAGGCCCGTCTCCCTGGTCCCTCTGTTCACAGCCCAGTCCTGCCTCTGGATGCTCAGCTCTTTATCTGTGAGGCTGATTTTTAATCTTTTTTTTAAAACATGGTAAAAAGCCGGATGAGGGGCTCAGGAGGAGGCTGAGGCAGGAGGATCTCAGTTCAAAGCCAGCCTCAGCCACCGTGAGCCGCTAAGCAGCTCAGTGAGGCCCTGTCTCTGAATACAATTCAAAACAGGGCTGACCTCAGTGGTCAGGGCCCTGAGGTCAATCCCTGGCACAAAACAAAGTAAAACGGGGAAAGTCACCCCGCGTAGACCTCGCCCTGGGACCTCCTCTCTGTGGCGGTGCGGGGTGGGACCAGGCCAACGCAGGCTGGGCGCGCTCCTCTGCTGAGTGCACCCAGCCCTTTGGTGACATTGGATTCATTCACGGTGTCATGCAGCTGTCACCTGTCCAGTTCCAGAACTCTGACCCCCAAAGCAGCCTCCATCCCCCCCAGCCCACGTCCCGTCTCTGGACCCTGCTGTCCTGGACCCTCCTGTCACTGTCACACGCTGTGGCCCGTGTGTCTGGCTCTCACCGAGCGCCAGGTCTTCGGGTCCCTCACCACAGCTGCCGCCTGGCCCCTGCGGGTGGCTCCCCGGTGTCGTGGCCAGGCCGTGTGCTGGCCCTGACCGGCCCTCTCTGCTGCCCACCCAGGTCTCCAAAGCGTCCTCGGAGCTCATGAGCTACTGTGAGCAGCACGCCAGGTCCGACCCCCTGCTGGTGGGCGTGCCGGCCTCCGAGAACCCCTTCAAGGACAAGAAGCCCTGCACCATCCTGTAGCGCCCGCACCACCACCGCGCTCAGCCCAGACCCGAGCCTGAGAAGCGCAGGGCTGGCGGCCCCTCCAGGCCACACTGGACGCACAGCCCTGCCTGTCGCCAACACACGCGGGCCTGAGTCCGCGGCCAGCGGTGGTCCAGGACCCTCAGTGTCACGGGCTCAGTGGGGAGGCGGACAGGGCAGTTCCCTCCAAGTGGGGCGTCTGCAGAGAGTCCACGCTGGGCTGCCGGGATGCGCCTCGTGTGACGAGCAGAGGTCAAGTTGGGGTGGGACGAGGCTGACATGAGATTTGGGGGCGATATTCCTCCCTTCCATTTGAAACAGTGTCACTCCCCACGCTGAAACCCGCTGCTCATGGCTGACCCAAGCTGAGCTGTGGGAGGATGCACAGGTGGACTTCCAGGGCGGGGAGGGGCTCGTCTGTGAAACGCACCCTGTGATGCCAAATGTCACTCCCTGTGTGGCATTTGCTACTCGGCCCCACCCTGTCCCTGGGGGCCCACCCGGCACAGACGGGCTTTGGGGATCTGAGGTGGGGAGTGGTTGTGGGGCGCTGTGCTGCTCGGTGGCGCTCCCTGGACCGTCCTCACTTCCCCAGTCAATGTGGCCATTTTTCAGACAGAAGTGCAGGCTGGGGGTCTGGGCCTGGTGGGTGCAGCCCCTTGCACGGTGCCCGGGAAGCACCGTCCAGTGACCTCGGAGGCCAGGCCTGTGGCCCCGGGGCGGGCAGCAGCAGCTCAGCTCTCCACGTTGGGTGGGAGGGAGGGAGACCCAGGTAGGGCCCGTGCGCCTGCCTCCCCGCAGCCTGGGGAGCTGGGGTGTCAGGGGCGGGGCACCCTCCTGCCACCCTGCAGCCACTCGGGAGCTGTGTGATAAGCAGCAGGGACCTTGGTGGCCCTGGGCCCAGGAGCCTCCAGTGGCCGCCTCCCGCCACAGCACCGGCCCAGGAGCCGGGCCAAGAAAACCCACCAGGCTGCCCCTGTGACCCGACAGACATCGGGGCGCCCGCCAGGACGGTCCCCGCCCGGCCGCCCCTGCAGGCCAGTGGGGCAGGGCCCGCAGCCTCCCCAGGCAGCCCCCTCCTGGGGCGGGGGATGAGGGAGAGGTCACTGGGTGGGACCCAGGTCAGGAGACGTGGCGGGGGGCCTGGGCGGCCCTCCAGGTACCTCCCCGCGGCTCCCAGAGGGCACAGGCGCAGGGCAGGCCTGTCCAGCTCCCGGCTCTCTATGGCTGGTCCAGGAGGCCGGGGCTCGGGGTCTGCTGCCCACTCCTGTGGTGGGCCAGAAGAGGACAGCCGGCCTCTGCCCCACCCGACAGGTGGCGGGAAAGGACAGGGCCAGTGCCAGAGTGCCAGGGCCGGGGTGGGCGGCAGAGGCCCCAGAGCGACCTCTCGAGGGCAGCAGGGCAGGGCTGTGTCCTGGGGGAGACCGGCCCCCGCTTGACCGCCTGGGTCACTGGGAACAATTCACCCATTTCTCTCAAAAAGAAGCCTTAACCCTGGAGCTGGTGTCTGTCCCTGCATGGCCGGCCTCTTCCTTTGTCCCCACTGTCCAGGTCCCCAGCCACCAGTCTCCAAGGAGGACAGTCGACCCGGGCCCCAGCACTGGCAGCCCCCCATGGCCAAACCCCTGTCCCCCCACTCGCCCCGCCAGGGCAGAGGACGGGCACTGGGAATCCGAGCCTAGGCCCACGCGACGTGCCCACAGCCGTAACCCCAGGGAAAGGCTGGGCAGCGGGACGCCCCGGGCGGAGGGTCAGGGTTGACCGGGCCTCCGGGCTCGGCCACACGAGGCTTCTCCGGCCAGCGGGTCCCCGCGCCCAGCCCTGCAGGGCCTCACAGGGTCGGGATGTGCTCTGGCCTGGAGGGAAGCACGGGCTGCCTGACTCAGGCTCCTCATCTGCCCGCCTCCTCCTCCAGGTGCCCCTGCCCTGTCCCCGAGCCGGGTCACCAGGTGCCCACAGGTTGGGCCTCAGGGAGGTGGCGACCGGCAGGATCTCAGCTTCCTTCTGAGCCGGGGCCTCTCCTGACCCTGCAGGTGACTCCCGAGCTTCCAGGACAGCCTCCCTCGCAGCCGGGCTGCCGCTGGCGCCCCGTGGGACACGTCCCCGGCACTGCTCTGGGCACCTCAGGTCCCTCGCGTGCGTCGGGGAGGAGCTCTGGGGAGGTTCCTCGGCCCACCCACCCAGAGGGCAGGCGCCCGGGAGCAGCGGGCACTGTCTCCCGGCCTGCTCCAGGGTGCCCGGCCGGCGAGGGCGCCCGCCAGAGGGGTCGCTGACCTCAGGATCCGCGTCCAGTCCCCACCTGGGGAATCTGAGCGGTCCTGGCCATCTCAGTCCCCAAAGGTGACCCCAGAACAAAGTGGCCTCCAGGGATGGCAGATGGCAGAAGGTGCTTGTCCGTCTTTCTGCCCTGTCCCTTTGATGGTCCAGCAGCGGCCTCCTCCAGGCAGACGCTGGGCCCCCAGGCAGCTCATCCCAGCTCCTCCGGCTGGTCCTTAACTGACCCAGGCCTGCCACCCCAGCTGGGGGACGGGACAGGACAGGACCTCAGACCCGGCTGGAGCCGGGAACAGGACAGTTACAGGCCAGCCAAAGCTCTGCCCCCGGCTTGCCAAGCCGCCCAGGCCCAGTCCCGAAGCCAGGGGACTCGGGTGGTCCCAGCCCCTCCCGTCTGGACTCTGTTGCCAAATGCCCCAAAGACCCTCGTCCCCAGCAGCTCCACCGGCCCAGCCCCTGGACGTGGGTGGTCTCTTTCTGTTTTCTAAGACCCCAGCTGTGCCACGCCCACCCTCCGCCTGTTTTGACGCCTTGTGGAACCCTGGTCCAGAGTGACTCTCACTCAATAAAGGCCCCAGTGCTTCTCCCCTGGCTCGGCTCCTCCCTCTCCCTCCCTGGCCACCCCCTCCAGTCACCGCTGGGTGCACACAGGTGGCCTGGGGCCCCAGGGGCTTTCGGGTCTGCGGCAGGGGCTATTTAAGGATCTGCACACCTGCACACGGGGGCTCCGGTTTGGGTGGGGGGCAGCGCTCTCCTGGGGCGCAGGAGGTGGGAAGGTCCTCGGCCTGCCCCTCGCTTCGTGACCCGTGGACCCCACTCTCAACGCCAAAGTCCGACCGACTCCTGGGCAAGAGGCCGGGTGGGAGCCACCGTCACCCGTGAGGCTGAACAGTACCATCTACACAGGTCACTCTGGCCACGGAGCAGGGAGCAGCTTCTCTGTGTCACACGCTGGCGCACTGCACTACCTGAAGGCGATTCCCAGTCACAGGCGGGCGGCAGCTCAGAGTGGAGACCGCGGCAGCTGCCCTCGCGGGTGTGGGGAGCAGGGCCCGGAACCCACGGCACCTGCCTGGACCACAGACCGCCACCACAGGACGGGCAGCGAGCCCATGTCCATCCACAGCTGAGTGGGCACACGTGTCCCCTCCCGAGGAGGGAGCCCCCGCTCGGCAGGGGAGGGAGGGACAAGGACAGACCTGGGGACGGGGCACCCCGTGCAGAGAGCCAGTTGTAAGGGGACACAGGCTGCAGCATCCACCCAAGAGATCCCTGGGGTCTCAGATCCACAGACAGGAAGCAGCAGGCAGGAGTCAGGCTGGGAGGGGCCGTGGTCAGTGCTGGAGGGGCAGAGCTCAGGTGGGGAGGTGGAAAGTTCTGGAGGTGGTGGTGGGGTTGGCTGCACAGCCCTGTGACTGTGCTCGCTGACTCTGAGCTCTGCCTATAAATCTTGCATCATGCTTATTTTACCCTAATAAAAAACCAGTTCCTACAAATTAGAAGGAAAAGGCTAAGAATTCAAGAGACAGACCCAGAATATGTGCAGCGAACACATGCAAAAGCATTTACCAGTCAGGCATGGTGGCTAGCCCTGTGATCACTGCAACTCAGGAGGCCGAGGCAGGAGGATCAGAAGTTTTCAAGGCCAGCCTCAGCAATTTACTGAGACCCTGTCTCAAAATAAAAAATAAAACTGGAGGGGTAGCTCCCAGGTAGAGCACCTCTGGGTTCCACCTTCAGCACCAAAAATAAATGTAAAAATCAGTATTGATTCATAATTGACTGAAATGATATCCTTTTGCTTCAAAATTCATCCAGATTAACAAAAGCTGTCGGGTTCCCTGCCTGCTAGGCGGGATATGGGCTGTCCCCTGCTGCCAGGGACCTCCAGAGGTGAGGGCTTCCTAGGAAGTGCGCCGTGAGCACCCAGGAACATCTGCTTCCGAGGGTGGGCGATTCATGACACTGACCTGCCGCACTGTCAAGAGCAGCCGTGATCTATTTCACTGTGACTTACAGTCATAGATGTGGGTATGTGCAGCCTTCAAAACGTTCATGATTTTAAATCTGAAAATCACAAAACGTAAAAGTCACCCTTTCAACTCAGGAGGCTGAGGCAGGAGGACCCCAAGCTCAAGGCCAGCCTCAGTAATTTAGCAAGGCCCAGTCTCAAAACAACAAAAAGGGCTGGGGATGTGGCTCCGTGGTTAAGTGCCCCCGGGTGCCATCCCTGGTACCAAAACACATTTAAAAATAAAAATTTAGTTTGTCATGAAATCATGACCGTCTAGTTCTAGAACAATCCATCATCCTCAAAGGAGTCCCCTCTGTGGGGGGCTGTCATGCTGAATGACTGGCATTTCCTTCCCATGATTGAAGGAGGCTCTGTCGGTCACTTTCGGAGTGGCCCAAGGCGATGCCCAGATCCTCCAAGTAGCAGCACGTGTCTTTGTGCGCCGGCGTGGCCTCCCGCAGCCCGGGGGCGTGACTCGCCGTCCTTGTGACCTGCCCCTCTTGGCCAGGAGCCCCATCTAAGGTAAGCCAGGTCCAGGAGATTCCCTCGAGTGACCTTTGGTTCAGCTGCCCGCGCTGGTCGAGGGCGGCACCCCTCCTCAGCCCTGTACCCACCAACGTGTCCTGCCCCGACGTGTCCTGCCGCTGGGTCACACCTGTGGCCGTGTGTCCGGCTCTCACTGAGCACCAGGTCCTCAGGTCCCTCCACGCTGCAGCTGTCACCTCCAGCAGCGCCGCGTCTTGCCGGCTCTGACTCGGACCCTCCCGCCTCTTCTCAGGAGGACCCTGTGGTGACCCTGGGCCCTGATGACCAGGGCGGACTCATCTCGGCGTCCCTGACTTAATTCCACCCAGAGAGTCCCCTCTGTCCCATGAGGTGACATCCGCAGGTAGTGAGGGCTGCCTGAGGGTGTCGGGGGCTGCAGCCTGGTTCCCTAGGGGCAGGGCCGGAGGGAGGGTTGTGCTTTGTCCCTGGGTGAGTCTGGCTGGTCCACGTCTGGGGGTCCACCTGGACAGCAGAGTCGGGGGGAGGGCAGGTGTGGGAGGGCGTGGGGGGGTCAGCCTGGCTCAGTGAGCCGCTGGCCTCACCTGGGGACCCATTCCCACAGACTCCCCAAGATGGCATCCGGGGCCAGGTGGGTGGGGACGAGGGGAGGACAGACCCCTGGCTCCCCAGCAGCAGGGGTCACCCTGCACTGCCCAGCATGTCTGCCGAGTGCAGGGCCAATGCCCAGGGGCAGGAGGTTGTGCCTGTGACCTGGTCCAGTCCCCGCTGGAGCCCCATGTGCTCCATGCACAGCTGGACAGAAGCTCCACAGGAGGCAACGGGCCTCATCTAGTGGTGGCCCCTGGTCCACAGGCTCCACAGGAAATGAAATGCAGGGCCCTTCCCAAACACCAGGAGCATCTCAGGACGATGACAGCACAGCCTGGGACGGCCCAGTGACTCACAGGTCACACACCCACCAAAACCTCCTTCGAGCTTTCGGAGCGGCTTTGTGTAATGTCTCCCAGGACAATGGGGACATGTCACAGTGGACCGAAGCAGTTAACACGCAGCGTCTCAGATAAGGCACCTCAGAGTGGTCAGGGCTGGGCAGGAGGCCCAGGGCGGTGCCAGAGGCTGGTGTCTGGGGACAGAGCCGGGAGAGGAGAGCTCTGGACCAGGTGGGGAGGGCCGAGCGGCCAGTGGACAGAGGGGCACCTCGATGTTGGGTACAGAAGGAAGCAGAGGCTCTCCCAAGGTCCACCGAGGGACCCACGCTCGGGCAGGGGAGCCCGGGACTGGAGGCTGCAGCGTCCTGGGACGCCTCTCGCGCTGGCTGACCCCAGGGAGCTTTTCCAGGGGCCACCCAGGTGTCAGCGGCAGGGACAGCAAGGAAAGGAGCGAGGAGGAGCCCCGTGCAGCCAGCGCCTGAGGAGGGGCGGCCGCGGACCCAGGCTGCCCGCAACGCGATGCCCCGCGCACTGCGAATGCCAGGGCAGACCAGGGCAGACCAGCGCGGGCAGCGTGGGAAGGGAGACTGCCCAGAGACTGCGCATCCCAGTCCAGCACTGCGGCTTGGGGTGACAGGACCTCAGCGGGTGGCATGAAGCACCCGAGGGAATCGTCCTGTGTCACACTGGAGCCCCATGTCCTCCAGGGCCCATGCAGGGGGAAGCAAGCACTCGGGGTCAGAGGAGGGCGGGAGGCCCCGGGCAAGGAGGGCAGAAGGGCCTGACAGCTGGACAGACAGAAGAGGCAGACCCCACGGGAAGGCCTCCGCGGCGGTCAACCTCAAGACTTCCTGGAAAAGGCAGGGTGGTGGCCAAGGGGTCTGTGGTGGCCAGGGCTGGGGAGGAGGAGGGAGAGGGTGAACGGGAGGAGTGCAGAGGGCTCCTGAGCTCGCTGTCCTGGTGGACACGGGCCGGTATCCACGGGGCCGACTGACGAGGAGCAGCACGAGTGGGCCCTGACGGGAGCGTGGACCGGGCTTGTGCGCCGCAGAATGGACAGCTGCCCCCGCAGGGCAGAGAAGGCCCGGCCTGACGAGGCCTGGGGGGGTCCAGTGGCCTCCCTGACGGGGTCAGTGTGCACTCCCTGGGACCGGCCGCCAGCTTCCATCCCTCGGGGGAGCCTCCCTCTCCTCAGACCCTCCTGCGGCCAGTTCCCGTCCCTCCTGGCCAGGGCAGGTGTGGCGTCTGGGCAGCCAAGGGGGCAGGCTGAGAGATCCCTGGAGGGGCCCCAGGCAGCAGCGGGCCAGTGCCCTGTCACCGGGAGTCTCAGTGGAGAGGGTGACGCGAGCCCTCCTTCTCCTCGGGATTTACCCCTCTGGGAAGAGCTCCAAACCCAGACTGAGAAAGGCCCCTCTCTGCCAAGAGGCTGTCCCGCCTGCACGGAGGCCGGCCAGGGCGAGGCAGAGGCCGGGCCACCCACAGGTGTCCAGGGTCCTGATCCGCTCACTTCTCCCTTCCAGTCCTCGGCAACAGCCCCGCAGGCCACCCCGACGCCGAGGTCCAGTTCCACCCAGCCTCAGAGATGAGGGACCCGACTGGGCAGCTGGGGGTTCTGCAGCCAGTGGGAGTGGGAGCCACCTCTGGAAAACAGTCTTCTAGGCCAGGTCCCAACGTTCCAGGGGTCAGAGCGGCGGCTGCCCATCAGAAAGACGCGCAGCAGGTTGGCTGGGGGGGAGCCAAAGTCCCATCCCTCGGGTCAAGGGAATTTCCTGGCCACCTCTGGAGCTGGGAGCAGAGTGAGGGGGAGAGGTCCCTCTTGCGGGTCTCCTTCCTGGCCACCCTGGGGGAACAGCTCTGGGAAGCTCCCTACTCCAGAAGACACCTCAGCCCGGGAGAGCTGCCTGTGCTGGTCCCGGACCAGGGCCCACCGTCTGCCCACTGTCGCGGACGGCGGAGGAGGAGGCGGGAGCAGGACTGGGCGCCCCTGAAGTTCTGCGCCCAAGAGGCAGCAAAATCAAAAAGGAACAGGCAAGGCCGCCGTGCCACCAACCTAGCCCCTGGACGGCCAGCCGCGTGGCTCGGTCCCTGTCTCCTGGTCTGTAAAAGGGAGATGATTGACGCTGCCAGGCTGCCGAGAGGCAGTTAATAAGGACAAAGTCAATCACGAGCATCAGGGAAACTGGCCCAGGTCTTCAGACTGCAGTGTCCTCAACGTCCACCGGGCGGCCAGCACCAAGGAATGCCGACCCTCACTCTCCTCTGCGCGCCAGGAGCATCCACCCAGGAATCCCATCTGCTCCTGGACCCTTCCCCACGCACAGAAGAGCAGCTGCCCAGGCAACCCGCACCCCGAAAACAGGTCTTAAAAGACAAAGATCCCCTGCCAGCCTCAAAGGTGGCTGCCCCCCGCGGGGAAGGGGCAGCCCAGGAGCCCTGCAGGCGCACAAGCCCACCCTCCTGCAGGCGCCGCCGGCCAGCGCTTCCTCGGCTTCCGGCTGTTTTCTCCGAAGAGCCCGCGCTGGCCAGAGGGCGTCCTGCTTCCTTTCTGCGAAACCAGGGCCTGGCCGCCAGAGGACCCGGCCCCTTTCTCCGAAGGGGCCTGGCTGGGTCTTGGCACCTCTGCCTGCCTCCCAGGCTGGCCTCAGACCCTGCCCAGGGACGCCTGAGAGGCCAGGGATGTGGCCTGGGGACGCCGAGAGGCCAACAGTCCTGACCTGGGACGCTTGAGGGAGGGGGAGCCCGGTGGCCTAAGGGCCACTCCAGCAGTCAGGGGCTGGGGCCTGGGGACGCCCAGCCCGGTGGCCTAAGGCCACTGGAGGGGCGAGGGGGCGGAGTCCGCCCGGGAAACCTCAGCAATGCCCCGCCCCTCACGAGGCTCCGCCCCGTGCTGCTGCGCAGAAGGCCCCGGGAGAGGGGGCGAGTGGGACCTCAGAACCTGGCGCCAAGACTCGGCTGCTGATTGGTCCACTGCCCGGGATGCTAAGGTGGATGTGCAGGCGAGAGGGGCGGAGCCTTTCGTATTCTGGGGGCTATAGAATGGAACCAGAAGGGTGCCTCTGTACCTGCGCCCACTTTCCTTTCTTCAGGGGCACTCCACTGACCACTGAGCCACATCTCAGCACTATTTTGAATTTTATTTAGAGACAGGATCTCACTGAGTTGCTTAGCGCCTCACCATGGCTAAGCTCCTGCCTCGGCCTCCCCAGCCGCTGGGATTGCAGGCGTGCACCCCGGCACCAGGCCCTACACCCACTTTCATCCAGTCCATGAGCTTATTCATTACTTACAATTAGATCCCTTCCATGATAAATTATAACGTGGTCCACGCACACTGGAGTAATATTCTGCTATTTTTGGTGTGGTTCAAATATTACATGGGCATATTAAACTATGTTATTTTCTAAATATTACATGGCACACCCAAAATTACTTGTTTTTCAAGATTCAAATATATTTTACTCAGGAGCCTACTTGTAAGCATTTGTCCCTTATGTGACCACACGTCCATGCTGACCTCAGTCCTGCAAAGGGAAGCTCCAGGACAGCAGGCACCCCTCGGGCTTTGTTCCTCTTGGCAGCGCCCAGCAGGGTGCTGAAAGAAGGTGGCTGAGGCAGACTCAGGTCACTCAGAGACACCCATTTCTAATCCATGGAACCTGTGAAAAATGTTTACAGATGGGATTAAGTTAAGGACACTGAGATGGAGATCATCTTGAATTCTCCGGGGGCCAATTTCATCATGGTGATGGGGACAGTCAGCCGTCAGGGGTGGCAACTCTAGGTTAAGGGAGTAATTCTATGAAACAGGCCCACTGTGCTGACACCTGCCCACTTCCTTTTCCAAGAAGCAATTGACCTGCAGCCCTGCCTGGCTGAAGTGGACAGGCCATGTCACATTCCTTGGCAAACGACCTGTTATCTGCAGGAGAAATGCAGGCCCAAGTGGTGTTGACAAGAGGATCCCAGGTGACCCTGGAGGGGCAGACCTCTGTGACTCTTCACAGACCAGATCCCAAAACTCAGGGAGATCAGGATAATTCCTCCTAACCATAAAATCTCTAGGAATCTGGTTAAGAATCCAATTAGAACTGGTCAGCATGGGCCAAAATAACCCCGAACACCCTACAGTTGTCACGGCAGCGGGGACCTGAGAGTCTGATGTCATCTTGCTATCGGTCAGAAGTCAAGAGGTGGACCTGGATGCCCTGGAAACTTCTCTGGGATCCCAACAAAATGAAGTGCAGGGGAAGCACACTGTCTGCCTCCTCTCTGCGGGGACTGCTCTCTCCCTGAGAGTGCCCCCTTTTCCTATTTCTTTCATAAACTCAGGCCCAGTACTCTGGCATGTCTGAAATCTTCCTGACTTGATCACAAGAATCAGGTGTTTCTGGGGTGGGGGGAGTCTTCACACTGCCTCCTGGAAATCCCAAGCCCTTCACAATTCGGTCTTCATAGAGGGAGGCCAGAGGGTCCGTCTGAGAGGGGCTGGGAGACACTGAAATACCCACTCTCAAGCTGGAGGCCGCCAGCCGAGGGTGGCCACGCCTCCAGACTGAAACAGACAGAGCCTCCCGACCATCGTGCAGAATCTGCTGCAATTTGGGACCCTAAAGGCTGGGTCCTTTCCCTCTCAGATTGTGGAACCAGGAATGAGGCCCAGCGTGACTGGGCAGAGCAGGAGAATTTTATTCTTGGCCCAGAAAAGGAGAAGTGGGAGATAAACTTGCAAATCAGCTTCCCGCCCTGTAAGGGTCGGGGGTTTCAGAGGTAGGCAAAAAAAAAAAGAAAGAAGGGGAGAGAAAGGCTCATAAAGGGGAGGAAGCTCATGGATTCCCCGGACCTTAGGTGCCACTTCTTTGCGCTCCTACTGTGGACCTCACCAGTCACCATCATGGTACTTGTCCACTATCAGGGCAGGGGCCACCCAGCATGCACATGAGATCCTGGTGACGTCAGACCTAGTCTGGTGGCCTCGCTGTTCCTATTCAGCCAGCTTCAGCCAGCCCACATGATGAGTCCGATCAGGGCAAGGCAGAAATTCAGCAGGCCACCTAGACCTAGTACACACAGTGAGGACATCAAGGCAGGGTAAGAGCAGGAGGATCGGAATCAGAGACTGAAGGAGCCAGGAGCTCAGCGATATGGACACCTCTAGGGGCTGGAAAAAGGGACAAGGACAAGGACTCTCCCTTGGAGCTTCCAGGAGGGACAAGCCCTGCCCACCTCTTGGTTTTTCGTCTGGAGAGATCGGTTATGGGCCCTGACCTCCAGATTGTAAGAGAATTAATTCATGTTATCTGAAGCCACTGAGTTGGTGGGGCTTTGTTACTGCAGCCATAGGACACTCATACAGTACCCAGAAAACATCTGTGAGTGCCAGAAGGCCCAGGAAGAACACAAAGGCAGCTCTGGAAACGTGGGTCAGAGCCAAAAAAGTCAGGAGCCTGGCCTCCCATGTGTCATTTGTCATGAGACCCCGGGCCTCTGAAATCAGTCCAGGCCTTGGGTTTCCTGATCTGTAACCTGGGGTGGCTCTGCCGGCCTCGCAGAAGATGAGAAGGAAGGAGGCCCCCCAGCTGCGGCCAGACCTCGCTCAGCGACCTCCCTGGGACCAGCCCCTCCACTGCCAGGGCTTGTGCCTTGGCAGACTCACTGGGTTGTGACTGTCACCCTGTTTCCTGAAAGGAGGCCCAGGGAGGTGAAGTAGCTGCCCCAAGGTTATCCAGCTGTTAAGGGGGAGAGTGTGCATAGGAATGAAACCCTCAGGGAGAGCCCACGGGCGCCCCCAGCACCCTCTCTGCCCTCAGTTTCCCCTCACGGTGCAGCTCTTCCCACTGGGGCCATGCGAACCCCCAATCCAGGGATGCGTGCCAAGATTAAGATGTTTTCTCAGCAGGCAGACACGTGACAACCCAGAAAGGAGGTGAAAGGTCAGGCTCTGAGAGCCCCACCCGGCCCCAGGCAGAAGTCAGGTGTGAGGCAGTCACGGATTCCTGGAGGCCGGACATCTCACTCACCTGGAACAAGGACACGCCCTTTAAATCTTCCCTTCCCTCTACCGAGAGATCTGGGGGTCTCCCCACCCTGGGGCTGCCCCCAGGCTGGTTGTCCGGGCCAGCCCGGTTCTGTGGGAGGCCAGCCACCGGTCAGCCGGAGGAGCCAGAGGACAGGGAGGAGGTGGAGAGGCGGGGCGGGCAGCCAGGGTGGAGGAATCCCCAAACTGGCTAAAAATAGCCAGGGAAATTATTCCAGCACCTTCCCAAAATAGAAGGCAGCCTCCCAGCCCCACAAAAGGCCAGCGCGGGCTGGCAGCAGGAGAGGGGCGGCTGAGGAGAGGTGGCGGCGTGCCACCCCTCCGCAAGACAACACCCAGGCCCCTCTGTGACCTTCCCCGCCACCCTCCTCCCAGCGTTGGGGTGCGGAGGTGGCGCAGAAAGCCTGGCTGGGCTACCCAGCTCCAGAGGAGGTGGGGACCCCGGAAAGTGGAGCCGCCCCTTCTTCCTAACGCCAGGTCCAGGCCCTGGGCTGCCGACCTGGGAAACCGGAGGGCCCAGGCTCCCCAGGCTAAAAATAGGTCTAGCCTCCTCCCAGGCTATATTTAGTCTGTTAGCCTTGGCGTCCGCACTCAGGCAGCCGGTGGGCACACCCCGCCGGGCAGCTCGGGTGCGGGCACCGCCTCTGGCCACCACAGAGGCCAGAGATGGGGCGAGACCCACAGTGTGGACAGAACTGGCTTCAGCTCCCGGCTGGCTGGGTGGCACAGGACACCCACAGGCTCTCTCTGTGCCTGGCTGTGCAGAAGAGAGGGTGACCAGCGGGGAGTGGGGGGTCTGGATTCCAGAGAGCTCTAGAAGAAGGATGCAGCACCTCTGGTCACCACACCCTGCGGAGATGAGACCTGAGCCCGACTCTGTGCCAGGCAGGCGCTGGGGGGGGGGTGGCAGTGCCTGGGCCACAGTTTCCCCGTGAATGAGGAATCACATCGCGGCAGACCCCCTCCTAAGCGCTCTTCACGTGTTGTCACTACAAATAAGTTAGTGTCACTTTCATTTTCCAAGTTCCCTCCCGCGCAGGCCGGCTCCACTAACGCCAGGGGCTGACGTCACCGCAGCCCGGGTCCAGCCCCCCGCGCGCCCGACGCAGGCCGGCGCCGCCGTCACGGGCGTTCCTGCGCCAGGGAACCCCGGCCCCCGCGCTGGGGGCCGTGGAAACCCGTGACGCCAGCGCGCGCCGCCGCAGGTCTTCCGGCCCGCGCCGGGGCCGGCGGAGGGCGGGGCGTCCTCGCTCCAGCCGCGTGCGCGTGCGCCGCGCTCTCCCACCCCCCGCGTGCACACCCGCGCGCCTCGCCTGCACCGACGCAGGGGCGTGCCTGGCGTGTGTCGGCCTGCACGAGCTCGCGGGCTTGCGTGTGCCAGGCCCGGGACCCCCGGGGCACGAGCCCCCTGGAACGCACAGCGCAGGGCTGGGAGGAGGAGGAGGCCCAGGGGACCGCCCGGCCCACACCCTGCTCTCCCGGCCCCACACGGTCTCCCTGCAGGTGCCCGTGGCCTGTGGGCGTGGGGCCGTCGCGATGACGGGGAGGCTGTGCATGTCTCCCCACCAGTCTGGGAGCTAATTACCGTCAGGACGAGACGGGTTGGCTGGCAAGATGAACAAATCGCAGTGTCTGCAGCGCGTCTGGGTCTCCAGGCCCCTGCGGCGACGGTTGTCGGTGCCCGGGCTGTGGGGCGGGACGCCGCGCTGGGTGGGGTCCAGGACGACCTTGGTGCTGCCTGTGGGAAGGAGACCTTGGGCTCCCGCGCGGGTCCTAGAGGGACTAGGCGAGGGATGGTGGCCCAGTCTGGTGTGTGTGAGCGAGAGACGGACATGTGGCAGGCTAGTCTCCTGATAAATAAAATGGGTCTAATAATAGTACTTACCCCATCAAGTCCTCGAGGACCTGGCAGCCCACGCCCTGAATTATCCACGAGTAATCAGAATTTCGGTCCACACCAAGACCTGGCGTGGATGCCCATAGAGCTTCTATTCCTCCTCACGGAAAACCGAGAACTTTCCAAACCTCTGTGCTCAGGTGAGCCCGTAAACCGAGGTCCAGGTTGATGGATGGAATAGAATTCTCTTTAAAAGTACTGTGACGGGGAACAGAGCGACCTTGAAGACATCTCCTGAGCCAACCAGATCCCAAAGGCCACAGCGTGTGACTCTATTGATAGGAAACGTCCAGCCCAGAAAGTGGACTGGTGGATGCAGGGCTGGGGGAGAGGACCACGTGACTGCTGCCCTTGGGAATGGGGTTTCCTTTTGGGGTAATGGAATGTTCTGGTGTTAGACAGTGGTGAGGCTACACAACCCTGTGACTGTGTTAAAAACTACTGCACTTGTACATTTTAAAAGGTGAATTTATGTTATGTGAAGTTTACCCTTCTTTTAAAGGATAAAAAAAAGAACTTGATACTTGCAATATCAAGAGTCCCCGATGCATTATGCTGAGTGGAAGGACAGACTCAGAGGCTGCATACAGACTGGGGAATGTGACATGTTGGTAGCATGCCTGCCAGCAGGGTTCCTTCCCCAGCTCAGCAGGAAGGGGGGGGGGGAGGAAGGGAGAAAAGCAAGACTACTCACTTTGTGATTCTGCTTATCTTTCTGGAAAAGGCTGAACTGCAGGTCAGTGGTGGCCAGAGGCTGGGTGCCAGAAGGGACACACTACCAAGGGAAGGGAGGGGACTGCAGGACATAGAAAGCCCTCACCTCTTGACTGTGATGGGTCTCCCTGTGGACGTTGGTCAGGACTCATCAAGTTGTACACTTTAAAGTGTGAGCTTGCAATTTATGAGTTATGCCTTAATAAACCTATCTTTAAAACAAACAAGTGTATGGTGTTTTTAAAAATGCCTGATACTTAGCAAAAGAGCAAAAACACAAGGGCTCTCCTTATTGTTGCCATTGTTGTGGATGTGCATGTGTGATGTGTGTGTCCAAGCCCCATGAAACTAGGTCCCCAAATTGGGAGCATAAATACCTGGGACACCCAGAGTCCTGGAGCATCCCTCTCCCGGACACCAATACACATTCAGTAAACCACACACCTTCAAACCCACAAACACAGGAACACACAAGCCCATAAAAGGTGCACACACACAATGCACATGTATATAAACACAAATTCACATATATGCATGCCCACAGGCACCTATCAACATGTAAGTACAGACACACAGTAACACACCCCAAACGCAAATATACCCACGTTCATGCAAAAACACACACCTGCACCTGCATGTACACATGCAACACACAGTTGCACAACACACAAACACACATGCCAGCAGGGCAGGGTTTCCGTCTGAAGGAAGGGAACAGCATCTACTGCAGGAAGACCAAATGTGACTGTATCCCACCCTGGGTCTTTGCTGGCAGCTGCCGGAGCATGTCTCTTGGTCTGTCCAGGTCACCCCTCCTCCCACCCTGATGGCCCCACCCCCTCCTCCTAGCAGGGTCCCCCACCTTCCTGTCCCCACCCTTGTGGCCATGGGAACCTGCTGCTGCTGGCTGCAGGGAATGTGGACAAAGCTGGGGCATCTGTTTCTCATGATCTGCCTCCTCCCTCCCCAGCTACACAGGAAGAACCTCCCCTCTCTGGGCCTTAGTTTCTCTCACTGTGAAATGGAAGGTTTCTGGGGGTGTCTGGCACCCCTTTCCAAGGGTCCCCACCCTGCACAGCTGGCCAGCCCTGACTCTATGTTGTCTGGAGCTTTCTACAGGCCACAGTCTAAATCCTAGGAGAATCTGAAATAATGGAAAATATTTACAGAGAGGGGCGTGGGGCTCACCATGCCTGGGAAGCCCTCCAAACACAGGCCTGGACACCCTGTGGCCTCAGGAGGGGAGACCAGGAGAGGGAGAGAAGAGGAGAGACGGTGTGTGCTGACCCTGGAGGAGGCTTGCAGACACCTGGCTCTCGTTTCTGCAGGTGAGTGAATTCATGTGAAGCCAGCTGCTTCCTGACCAACGCACCAGGGAACCCACAGGTGTGTGCAGATGTGGTTCATCCCGCCCCTCCCCACCGGTCCAGGACATCAGTTCCAAGGATCTTTTGGTTTTCCACGGATGTACGAGTGCCTGGTGCAAAACAGACATTCCGTAGACACTTGCAAATTGACATGTCCATGTATTCACACACTTGTCCACTCGACAAACAGTGACCAACCATGGACTGTTGGGCACTAGAGACTCAGTGAGCAAAGCAGAAAAGTATCTGTTCTGTGGAATGTGTGGGTGGACATGCCCACCCCCATTGTCTGTGTTTAATATTCAACGTACAAGTGTGAGCCTGCGTGTATGAGCACACACGCTGGTGTGCAGGGGGCAGCGTTGACACCAGCATGGCTCGTGGGACTGCACATGCACACACACACACACACACAAATGTGTGTGCACAGTTCCATTGTGGCTCTGGTGCAACGGGCATGTGCAGGCCGGGCCTGGCTGTTCCTTGGATACCAGCCCACCAGCCCAGCCCATCTTCGAGAGTGCCCAGGGCCAGGTGGGGTTGGGCGGGCCGGAAACCTCTCCCAGCTGCTGTGCCCAGTTTCAGGGAAGCCAAGGACTGGCACCCTGCCGATGGAGACTGCCTGCCCTTGCACCTGCCCCCTGGGCTTCCTGGAAGGCCCCAGAAGCCCAGCCCCCAGCCCTGCTTGCCTGAGTCTACCTCCCACACCCACAAGGAGGAGGGGTCTTCAGTCCCCCAGTTCCTACACCTCAAAGCCCCTCAAAGTCAGAGCCAGGAGAGATTCTGAATGTGTGTCCCAGGTATTTTTGCCCCAAATCTGGGGGTCAAGTTTCACAGGGCTTGGACACACACATTGCACACATGGGGTAAACTGAGGCACACAGAAAGGCACCTTGGAGGGGGTAATGCCCTGCATCCTTTTCCCCTCCCAAATTGGCACACGCACACTTCCACAGGGTGAGTGAATATCTGGGCACAGCAGGAGTGTGCAGGCTTGGGGGTCCGCAGTAAAGTGCCCTCTCCCCCGCTGTGCATTGAACTTGGCCTCCCATGCATGCAAAGCACACACCCTATTGCTGAACTGTGCCCCAGCCTCACAATAAGCATTGAACTTAGAAATGTGTGCTGTTGGACTAGGTCAGAATGCAGGTGCGCGTGCATCAAGGGCTTTACCCACGTGAGCCTACAGAGAGGGGGGAGGCTGTTTGAAAGTACAGGGCGTCTCCCTCAGAGTCATTTGAGAGTCTAATGTCAGGGTCTGGGCACACTAGGTGTTTGCATGCCTGAGAGCATCTGCTCTCTGCAGAAGTTTGTTTACCGGTGGATGCTAGCACACAGTAGGTGTTGCATGAATTATGCGGGTGTCTGCATCACATAGGCCTTGCATGCTAGAAAGGGACTGTGCACAGTGGGTCCTGCACGCCTTCAGGGGTCTGCACACAGCGGGCGTTAGTACGCAGGAGAGGCATTGCACACAGTAGGTTCTAGGTGGCGGCCGCAGCACCGTGCAGCTGAGCACGAACCGGGGCTCCGCGCCGCGGGGCCGCGGTCCCCCCCCCCCCTCGCCTGGCCGGGCAGGTCAGGCGGCTCCGCCGGGGCGTTGGGCGGGCGTCGGGGCAGGGAGGCTATTCCGGGCGCTGGCGCCGTGCCCGGGCCCTGCGCGCCAGGCCGCCCGGGGAAGGCGCCGCTCACAAAAGGAGGGTCTGTGCAGACGCCCCGCCTTCGGCCAGGCCGCCCGCCGCCAGGGGCTGGGGGAGGGAGACGCCGCCGGGGCCGCTGCCGGCGCGGACCCCCCCACCCCGTCCCACGGCGGGGCGGCCGCAGACACCACGCCTGGCGGGCACCAGAGGGAGGATGGTACAGCCCAGCACGGGAGGGGGTCAGCAGCTGGCGCTGGGGGCTCGGAGCGCACAGGCTGTGCGCCCAGGGCGCGCCAGAGGAAGCGCTGGTGAGAGTCGGGGGGGGGGGGGCTCCTAAGGTGGGGAACCTAGGAGACAAGACCCTGCAAACCGCCTCTGTCTCCAATTATCCAGTTTAAGGAACGGGGAAGCCGGGGTCCTGCTGGGGAGGGCCTGGGTCACTGCCCGCTCCTCCCCCGGAGTGCCCGGCGAGAGGGTGCGGTGGAGGAAGGTGCAGCGAGGTTCCCGCGGGTTTCACCTCGCCACGTGGGAGGACCGTTCGGCTTTTCTTTTATGGATGGGGAAACGGAGTCACGCCTGCTGAGTTGCCATGGCCAGTCAGTGGGAGAGAGGAGAGTCAAACCCGAAGCTCCACCGCGGGCCCTCCCTGTAAGACCTGAACTCTGCCCTTCCACGCCGTGGAGCCATCCAATGGGCATTCATGGCGCCAGCTGTGTGCGAGGTGGCACAAACACCGCCCCACGTGCCGCACGCCTGTGATCACAGGCTTGCTCCCACGTGTGCACTCACGTCTGGAGTTGGCACACCCAAGTGCACGGGGCTCTTTGCCTCTTGTCCTGCAGCGCCCCTCACCCCCAGAGCCTGGGAACAGCCGCCCCAGGAGGCTGGGGTGGGTGGGGTGGGTGGGGTGGGAACAATGCAGAGAAAGAATAGGGAGGAGGCCAGAGGAAGCCCCCTGCGGCTCCTCCCACAGCTCCGGTGTGGCTGGGACTGCACCTCCCAGCATCCCTGGGCAGAGGAGGCAGCCCTTGGCCTCTGTGCCCCTGGGGGCCATTCAGGGTCTCTGGAAGCAATCCTGGTGGGAGTGGGTCCCTGGACAATTGCACAGTTGTTTGTCACAGGTGCAATATCCCATCCTGTGGACCTCACCACACTGTGGGTTGGGGTCCCACACTGGTCTATGAGGTCCCTCCTTGCAGATTTCCAAGGCCCCCCTTCCTTCAAATACACCCAACCACACCCTAACTTGCCTCCCTACCCCAGGGTCAAGCATTGGGGTCAGGACATCTAGCAGAGTGCGCACCCATGGGGGAGAGAGGTTTGGAGGGGACCCGTGGACAGTAGCTAGGAGCTGAGAAACTGGGGGGGCTCTGGGGCCCTCAAGGCCAGGAGGACTCTTGGTGCAGGGTCATGGAGGGAGGGACCTGGGAGAAGGCCAGAGGACAGTGTGGGGATCCTCCAAAGGCTCTCCCAGGTCCTCTGGATCCCCTGCACCCTAGAAAGGGGGAGCTGCGTCCAGCAGAGGTGGATCCGTGGATCCCTGGGACACCAACAACCAGCCAGATGGCAGTGTGCCCAAGGCCCTGAGAACCACTGCCCAGGGCCCAGGACAGCTGGCTGGAGCGGGCTCAGTGGTCAATGCCTGTCTGATGCCCCAGGCCCTGGGTTCCACCCCAGAACCTCAGAAACAGTCACAAACAGGGCTGGTACTCAGCAGTGGCAGAGCGCATGCCTCCGTGTGTGAGGCACCGGATCCCATCCTCAGCTCCACATGTAAAAATAAATAAAATATATATTTTTAAAAGATAGTTAAGGGGCTGAGGTTGTGGCTCAGTGGTGGAGCACCTGCCTAGGCACTGGGTTTGATTCTCAGCACCACATATAAATAAATAAAATAAAGGCCCATTCACAACTGAAAAAGTATTATTAAAAAAAGAGTTAAAAAACAAACAAAAAATAATAATAAAGTTGCAGAGGACGCGGGAGTCTGAGGATGGACCTGGGGGTACAGAGAGATGCCATGTCCCCTTGGCCACCCTGGACAAAGCCTGGGTGATTCCCTGCCCCCCCCCCCACAGCTCCCTATCCCTCCACCTGGGTAGGGCTTTCTCACAGGCAAGATCTCGGGACTCCTCCATGTGAGTCCCAAGTGGGAGGACCAGGCACCCCAGCCACAGCTCTCAAACATGGGGGCTAGAGCTGGTGGGTGAAGAGTCCCTGGATCCAAGCCCTCTCACCCTGGTTGGCCAGTGGCGGCCCAGCGGCCACTCTGTTCCATGCCTCCCTGGGGCGGGGCCTGGGGGGCCGGCATGGCCAGCCCCTGGGAGGTGTTTGGCAGGGCGAAGAGGACACCTCTGATCCCTTCAGTGTGCATTGAGCCCCTGCCGTGTGCCAAGGTCTGTGCCATGGCAGGAAGACAGCAAAGAGCACCACAGTGGGGTTCCAGGTCTGCTGAAGGGGACGTCTCAGCAGCGGCTGGGGGCGCGTGCCAGGTGCGTGCCAGGGCACTGCGGGTGGGCTGCATCCCGCCAGAGGAGTCAGGGCTCTGACACCACGTGACTTCACACAGACTGCGTCTCTGCCACCTTAAGGAAGATGAGATCATCAGGTGGACCCGAACCCCAATATGGCTGGTGTTCTCATAAGAGGGGGAAGTTGGGCTGGGGTGTGGCTCAGTGGATAGTGCTGGCCTGGCAGGTGGGAGACCCTGGGGTCCACCCCAGCACTGCCCCCAAATGGAGGGATGTGGACAGTGGACCCTGAGACCATCACATGCAGAGGCAGGTGGGCTTGAGGCGCAGGGAGAAGATGGCCACCCACAAGCCAGGTGGCACCTGAGGCCACAGACACTGGGGGAGGGCGGGGACAGAGTCTCCCCACAGCCCTACCTGCCCCTTGACCTTGGACTTCTGGCTCTGGAACTGGGAGCCACAGGATGCTCACGCAGGGGTGTGGTGGTGTGTGTGTCCGTGATCATCTGCAGGCCTGAGTTCTGGTGGGTGCTGTGCCCATGGGTGAGGAGTGTGTAAGGAGGCCCCCAGGCCGAGAGCCCAGGACACACAGACAGCCTTCAGGGCAATCAGAGCTCTCTACACAACACAACGGCACCTCTGCCCCTCCTGTGGGTGTCCCCCAGACACCGCTGGTCAGGAGTGCCCAGGCCAGGGCTCACTCCCAGAGGCCCGGTGTGCCCCGTGCAGCTGCAAGGTCCCCTCCCCAGGGACAGAGACAGGCAGGCCTGTGCTCAGCTAGGAAGTCCCGGGCGCCGCCACACTCTGCCCCCCTAGAAGAGCCAACATGGACCGCCCTGAGTGTGGGACGTGTTTTAATTAATGCTCACGACCCCCAGGAGCGGGCCCAGGGATCCGCATCCCCATTGCCTAGGAAGGACACTAAGCCCAAGGAGGAGGAGCCGCTTGCCAAGGTCACACGACTGTCACCTCCACAGGGTCACGTTTTCCGAGCTGGGTGGTGTTATGGAGATGGCCAGCATCCAGCACTCTAAGGCCAACATGTGTCCCTTAGGGACAGAACAGTCCGTCCCTGCCAGGACATAGAGGTCATGGGTGTGTTGAGCTCCCCTTGTAAGTGGCTGGAGTCTGTGTCACACATTGTGCAGTGCCATCGTTCCTCATCCAGCTGCCGTCCAGCCGCGGTGCCTCTCGGAACGCTGTGCTCTTTACACCCTGCAGGTCACTAAGGCCTAACAGGTGACGGGCACAGCAGGCCCGCGAGGCCATCCACTGCAAGGTGTCCTCCAGGGTCTCCACCTGGCTCTGTCTCACCCCCCCCTGCCTGGCCCAGGGATGTGGGTACCATGTGTGCCTCATGACGTGTCCACAAGGCCACCCCTGCTACCCTGGAGGGGGGTCAGGGAAACACCAAGAAGCACACACACGGCTCAGGCACGGCTAGGGAGTCCCCCTGTGCTGATGCATGTGTCCACTACGTGTGATTGTGTGTCCATGCACACGGCCTCGTGTGTGGACATCTCATCTGTAGGATCCTGTGCTAAGGGAGGCCGTGTCCCTGACACACCTGCAGCGTGAGCTCAGACAGGTGAGTTAGTCACCTGCCCAAGGCCATGGGTGAAGCTGGAGTTGGAACTCTCTGCCTGGAGTGTGTGGGTGGGCGTGTGGGGGCCGGTGTGCGTTTACCTGTGCAGTATGAGCCGGGCTTGTGTGCCTGTGTCTCGCTCCTGTTTGCCAAAGAACACGCACGGTCTCCCGGCATCCCGTCCTGAGGGCAGGAGCCTGGCCAGGGCTAACCTCCAGCGGAGCCGGGTGGGAGCCCGAGGTCCTGGCCAGCCTGTGGCCCTCCACTCCAGCCTCAGCGTCTGGTAGGAAATGGGACAACATCTTCCTCCTGGGACCACAGTCAAGTTTAAAGGGGCTTCTGGGGTCACCTGGGGAGGAGTTAAGAAATGCGCACCATCATTAGTCATTAACTCAAGGGACAGGCCACACGTGGGGTTGGCAGGAGGACCATGGGACAGTGTGTGGATGACAGTGACTGTAAGGTAGCAATGAGGAGAGAATTCACCCCGAAAGCTGTGCTTCTGCTTCTGCATTGGGGGCGGTGGAGACAGCTGGGGGCTTCCGGGGGTCCGCCTCAGAGCCTCACCGTCTCTGCAAAGTGGTGGAACAAAACGCCAAAACTTGAAAACAAGGCAGATCCGAGCAGTGTGGGGGCCGGATCCCAGGCATGAGGACCGACCGGGAATCCTCACCCTGTCCTGGTTTTTAATTTTGAAACTTTGCTTGCCACGGATTTCCCCCTTCATTTGAATTTTTAAAATATTGTCTGGAGACGCTCATGGTGCCCCGAAGGCTGCCCTCTCCTGCTCATTCAGGCTCTGCCAACTCCCAGCGGCCACGGGGATAGAGGGTGATTCTGGGAACCCACGGGTGTGGTGGCAGGTGAACACCAGCAGCGTGGCCTGGGCCGGTGTGACTCTGCCTGCTGAGGGCAGGGATCACAGAAGGAATGAAATATGGAAGCTGGTCAAAGAAGGAGGGTTTCACTTTCTCAATAGTCAAGTGGGAAATGACTGCCCGCGTTTTTCAGAGGGGAGACCAAGACCCTGAGAGGTTGCCCCTGGTTGAGGGTCCCACCCCTGGGGCCCAGCTATCCCACATGTCGCTGGGGTCCTGAGGTGGTGCTCACATCGGACCACCGGAGGCCCAGGGTGAGAGGGTCAGAGGTCACAGGGCCCTTGTGCAAGGCCAGGGTCAGGGAGGACAGGGCGGGTTCCACGCCACAGGTGGAGCCAGCAGCGTCAGCCACCGGGGCCTGCAGGGAAGCGTGGAACTTGGGACCGCCGACCCTCCACCCCAGTCCTCCCAGGCCCCCAGGAGCCTCTCAGTCTCCTGCTCCCTCTCCCCAGGTCCCCTTCGCTCACTGGCTGCTTCTGGGGGTCCCCCCAACCCCCTGCCTCTCGGGTCCCCGGCTTCGCTGCCCCCAGGCTCTGGAAGGCTCACCTCCATTCTCCCCGCCTGCACCTCCGACAGGGACCCCTCCCCTGCCCCCCACCCCGCCCCTCGGCCGGACCCCGCTGCCCTCCCGCGGCTCCGTCCACCCCTGCGCTCCTCCGCCAGGACTTCCCCCTCCTCCTCCCGGGGACCGCCGGGGCTTTCCTCGGCGCCCACGCCGGGCTGGGGAAAGGTCGCGGCCAGCGGCCGGGCCTCCCCGCTCCGCCCGCGCGCTCCCTGAAGACGCGGGGCGCGAGGACCCAGGCCGGCGCGGGCGGCGCGCCCCGGGGCGGGGGAGTCGCCCGGGAGGACCGGCGGCGGCTGGCAGTTTCGGTTGGGAGGCAAAGCGCACCCGCGGCCAGGCCCAGCGGGCCGGAGGCCGACTTCCTGGGGTACCTTTTCTCCTTGTTGATTTTACTTTGGGTAAATTTTTTTTCCTTTGGTGCAAGTTAAGAGGCCGCCCTGCGAGGAAGACGACCCTGGGGGGTGGTTGGGGGTGGGGACAAGTCGGCAGCTCGGGCCACCTCGCTGTGTGGTCCCAGGTGCCCCAGTGACTCCTCCGGACCTTGGGTTGTGGGGGCTGCAGCCAGCTCCCCCCCCCCCGCCCCGGGGTGCGTCAGTGCGCCCAGGGCTCGGCCAGGCTCCAGGACGGCCGGTACCAGCGGTGGCACGGCGGCCAGGTTTCGTAATAAACCGGTCTCTTAATTGCTACAGGGTAGAAGGGAAAAAAAAGGCCAAGATTTGCTGGAGTTGGGTGGTGGCGCCTGCTGCAGAGAGAAGAGGCACTGTTCCTGCAAAGCCGGGAGCTCTAAGGGGGACTAAGTCACACTTCCTGGTGCGCGGGGGGCGGGAGGGCGCCGCGGCTCGCAGCGCGGGGGGCGGGGCCGTCTTCCTTCGCAGAAGCCGAAAATACACACCAGGACCCAGAGGCTTGAGAAGTTTATTACAAGGCCATCAAAGAAATAAAAATCTGTCTGAGCATCAGTCTCTCAGTGGTTGAGTAACGAGTGCACGTAACAGATGGTCTCTGTCGCTCGCAACCTGGGAGCTCAAGGGCACAGCGTGGCATCAGCCCTAGCTCCCGCGAGGGTGTGGGCCCTCAGCCCTGCAAGCCACGTTCTGCAGATATCAGCCACAGTCTCAAGGAGGGTGGGGGACAATAAGTCTCACCCAACCCTGCAGTGTAGAGTCCAGGTCCTCCACGATGGGGGAGGCAGCAGCTCCCCCTCCAGCTTCTGCTCAGGAGACCTGGTCCAGGGTCCCCTCTCCTGCTCGCCTGGGTCCCCTCTTCTCCTCTCTCGAGGCCACCTCTGGCGCTGTTCCTGGATAGCCGCCGGGGTGGCCGCACACTCCCCCTCCTGGTCCTCAGTCTCAGTGACTCTGCCCCCGATGGTCTCATGGGGTGGGTGGTTCTGGGGGATTTGTTCTGGGGGGGAGGGTCAAATGTGTTTTATTTTTTGGCAGCAACTCAACAGGTCCTGATGCTGGGAAGGGCCTCAGCGCTCCTGGAGAGAGATATAGGGGACCCACTGGTTATTGCCCCGGCTCTCTTGGCAGTAACTGGCTACCTCCACCAAGCCGTGGCTCTTCCAGGTGTCTGAGTGAGGGCTCTGTGGGAGGAAAAAGGAATGGTTTAGTGGGGGCCCCAGGAGGAGATGGGGAGACTCCCTCTCTGGGGCCCCTTTGGGGAAAACAGGCCAGCTCAAAATAGCTGCCTGGGTGATGAGGCCAGGGCAGGGCTGCCCACGGGACATGCCAAGCATGGCTGAGCCCTGAGCTGGTACAGGACTGGTCAGCCCGACTTTGTTGACAAACATGGACCCAGCTCACCGTGACCAGGAGGCAGTGCAGGTCCCGGGTTTCAGTGGTGTCCTGCACCTCAGTGGGCTCTCCCAGAAGCTGTGCTAGCCGCTGCATGCCGGACACCCTCATAATGTCAATGTCGTTGTCACAGCAAAAGGACTGGATGAGAGTGAAGTGGATTTGCAGGGCGATGTCATCCTGTTCCTCCTCATCAATAGCCAAGAGACATAGGACCACGCTGTCAGGGTCCCTGAGGGAGTTAAGAGAGTCAAGTGAGGGTCATGGAAAGGCCACCAAGCACGAGGAGTTTGCAAGAGCAAAGAGAAACTACAGGACGTGGAGACTGGCATCCGCATGCTGACTGGGGAGGGGGGCACGAATCAAAATATGGAGAATAGGACGTTCAAAAGGGGGGTTGCAAGCCATGCACTGTCATGTCAGGACGCTGCAACTCCTATCCCCCAAAAAGCAGAGGAACCCCGAATGCATAGTGGGGGGGGGCACTCGCTAAGTCTCAGCCCTGAGACAGGGCATAGGGAACTGCAAAGCAGAGGGGCGCCCCCACTGCACCCAGCCCAGGAAGGGGGTCTGACTCACACATTCATCAGCTTGGCTGACTCGTACACCCCCACCGTCAGGCGGTCCTGGCGCTGCGCGGCCACCAACAGCTCCTCCACCGCGGCGGTCACCGTCTGCATCCTGAAGCCAGGGAGAGGAGAGTCAGCGCCGGGCGGGCCACCTAGCGCCGCCGCACAGTCCACCCCTCAGGCGGCGGGGCCCCAGCTACTTACTTCTGAGCTGCATTGTCACACGCCACGAGCTCTTCCAGCGTCATGTTGCAGTTATAATCCACAGTGGACGCAACCCCACGACAAATCCCAAGGAGAAATTGCAAAACCGGAGCCAGAGAGCCCAAAACCTTCCCACGGAGCCGGAACTGTCCAAGAACTTCGGGAAGTAAAAGAATTCCTTCAGTAAAAATGGGTGAAGAAAAGACAGCAAAAGTCCTCAGCGAGAAATAATCCACGAGGTTGAAGATCCACGCTCGGCACCCTAGCTTGGCGATTTGAGCCCGCGGCCACCGGCGCCGCTTTTTATAGCCTTGTAAGGCAGGGGCGTGGCCACGACGAGACTACTCTTCCCTTCTATTGGCGGAAAAACAAAGGCCAGAGCAGCAAGCGCTTCGGTTGGCCGCCGCCGTGGAGGGGGCGGAGCGCTGCGCTAGGATGCCCCACGTGGGGGCGAGAGCTGGGAGGAGGGAGCCGGGTGGGAGCCCGCGAGTGCCAGAAAAGAAAAAAAAAACAGAAGTTTTCTTCTGATTTCCCGGCAGCCGCGCCGCGGTTCGGGGCGCGCGCGGGATTTCCAGCGCGCGAGGCTGCCTGGACTTTCGCGGGGCGGGGCGCGGGGGGGGACCTGGAATCCCCTCCTTATCCCCGGAGAGTCCCGGCCTGAGCCTTTCCAAGCTGTGCTGGGGGATCGCATGGGGAAGGGGCTCAGTTTGCATACTGATCCCTCCCAGGAGGTCATTAGGTGGGTCTCTCCGGGCCGTGGGTACCCCACACCCAGGGTGACTTGACTTCTCTGGGGAAAGCGGCACCGACCTCATGGGTGCATGGTGTAAAATTACGGGCATACAATAAGCACCCCATAAGCTTGGTAGTTCTCAGGAGGCCTCTACAAAAGCGGGGGCTGCAAAGGCAACCTCTGGTCCCCACCTGTCCCCTAAGAATCAATGCACACCGGCCTCATGGGGCTGGAGGGAGCCTGAAGGGTACACGGCGCTCAATAAATGTCATCTGGAGGTCGCGATAGCACCTGGAAGTCCCCAGCTGCAGGGGCTGCAAAGCCCTGGGCACCCAGGGGAAGAGACCGGGCGCCCCCTCCGCACCCCGGGCAAGTTTCAGGGTGGGGTGCGCGTGGGAGGCGCAGGTGGCGCTGCGGGGAGGCGCTGTGCTGGCGGATCCCGCCCCCTGCCGGCCGCCTCTCGGTCCACCCTCTGACCGCGTCTCGCCACCCGCCTGCGAGGAGAAACTGGGCCCGGGAGAAGGCCTGGCGAGCGCGGTTCTGGTTTGCGCTGCACGCCAGTGACTGGGACTTGGTCGCAGTGATGATGGTCACTTTCGTTTCCTCGCCCCCAGGTGGCCCTTATGGAGGCGTGGTGTGTAACCGACCCCTTCCCTGTGTCGCAGAGTCTTTATTTGATCCAGGAGCGGGGAAAAAGGGGAAGCCGAGGCCTGGAGAGGCTGTCGCAGCGCAGTCGGAGCCACCGTGCGGGCCAGGCATTGCACGAGCTAGGCGGGCAGACCCGCGTGGGACTGTCTCCCACGGCCCCTCGGGGGCTCCCAGTGACTCACATCTGCGTCCCCTCCCCCGCCATCCTCCGGCCTGGCCTCGGCCCGGCGGCTCGGTTCCCTCGGTTCGGCGGCCCGCGGGTCCAGCTGACGCATCGCGCCGCCTCCGCGCCGCCCACCGCGGGGGTGCGAAATGTCCCTCGCGCGGCGAGGCGCGAGGGCGCCACCTGGTGGCCACCGAGGACCCTGCTCCCGCAGAGCCGGAAGGGCGGGGCGGGGTGAGGGAGGTGAAGAGGGTCCCGGGACTATGGCATGAGGCGCCTATTTTCTATTTTGAAGATGCAGTGTTTTATTTTATTATTTTATTTTTTTAATAGAGAATTTTTAATATTTATTTTTAAGTTTTCGGTGGACACAACGTCTTTATTTTATTTGTATGTGGTGCTGAGATTCGAACCCAGCGCCCCGCGCATGCCAGGCCAGCGCGCTACCGCTGGAGCCACATCCCCAGTCCCTGCAGTACTTTATTTTATTTTTAAAAATTTTTTATTTTTTTGTATCAGGGATTGAACTCAGCGGCATCGACCACCGAGCTCCATCCCAGCCCTATTCTGTATTTTATTTATTTAGAGACAGAGGCTCACTGAGTTGCTTAGCGCCTCCTGTTGCTAGTCTGGCTTTGAACTTGAAATCCTCCTGCCTCGGCCTCCCGAGCCGCTGGAATCACTGGCGGGTGCCACCGCTCCCAGCTGATGCAGTAATTTAAAAAATCGAATATGCAAACTATTGCCTGGGAATCTTTATCATTACTGTTACGATTACGGTAAAATATACATAAGAACATTCCTGATTTCAACCGTTTCTAAGTGCAAAGTGGCATACCAAAAATACGGTCACAATGTTGTGTGACCATTGTCACCAGCTCTACCCACTTGTGCCTGCTAGGCAAGTGCCCTCCCTCTGAGCCACACCTGTGCAGGTAGGTGCGTTCCCATCATGCCTTGCAGACTCATCGCTCATGCCCTGTCCTCAGTCCCTGGACCCTGAACGGCCTTTCCATCCGCTTGGAGTCTCCTATTCCACCGGTGGAGAGGAGGCACAGTGCTGTCTTCTGTGACTCTGGTGGGTCATCCGCAGGACACCTGGAAGCTCATCCATGTGGCCCGTCGGCCAGGACATCCTTCTGCTCCAGGGTGAAGGACAGGGTTCCATCCTTTGGAAGGACCACCTCGTCCCTCCGTGGCACTGGCTGGCTTTGGACTACTGTGGATGCCTGCTTTTTTTTTTTTTTTTTTTTTTTAAAGAGAGAGTGAGAGAGGGGAGAGAGAGAGAGAGAGAGAGAGAGAGAGAGAGAGAGAGAGAGAATTTTTAATATTTATTTTTTTTAGTTCTCGGCGGACACAACATCTTTGTTGGTATGTGGTGCTGAGGATCGAACCCGGGCCGCACGCATGCCAGGCGAGCGCGCTACCGCTGAGCCACATCCCCAGCCCTGGATGCCTGCTTTTGTGAATAAAGTTTTGTTAGACCCAGGGCCGGTGTGGGGGCAAAGCCAGCCAGGCACTTGTCTTGGGCACAGAAGTTTGGTCCTCACGGTGAATTTTTCTTTCTTTCTTTTTAATATTTGTTTTTTAGTCGTAGGTGGACATAACACCTTTATTTTATTTATTTTTATGTGGTGCTGAGGCTCGAACCCGGGTCCCGCCCGCCCGTGCTAGGCGGGTGCTCTACGGCCGAGCCCAGCCCTGAGTGTTCTCCCCGAGTGGGTGCTGAGGAGCGAACCTGGGACCTCACCCAGCACCAGCCCTACCCTGAGCCCTCCCCAGCCCTCAGGGTGACTTTTGAAAATTCTGCATCACAGCATGATCCTGGGGTGGAGTTGTCACCACCCCCCAGAGGTTTCACCATAGTCTCGGCCCTGAGATGCCTCTGGGAGCCCGACGAGAGGCCACCCTGTCTCCCCTGGGACCCGAAGCCCACCCTCCACCTGAATGGGAGTCTTGCAATTGAAATCTCTTGCTGCTAAAATGGAGCAGCTCAGCCTCTTTCAAAACCCGATGGTGTGTGAGTGTGGGCACAGGAGTGACAGCCCCTCCACCGCGGCCCCTGTGTGATCCTGGGGCTGGCACAGCGGGTGGGATGAGAAGAGCTCAGAAGGGGTCCTGGGCCAGGTGGGGCTCAGGGGCAGAGCGCTGGCCGAGCCCACCGGGCCCGGGCGCCCACCCGGCCTGTGCCAGGCACTGGCTTCGGTTCTCAGCATAGAAATAAATAAAATAAAGGTCCATCAACATCTAAAACGAATATCTCCAAAGTGCTCTCAGCTGTCGCTGGACATGATATTTCACTTACTGGTCTCTACGTGGTGCTGAGGATCGAACCCAGGCCCTCGCCCGTGCCAGGCGGGGGCTCTCCCCCTGGGCCCCAGCCCCACCCCCTGAAAATACTTTTTTTAAAAAAGAATATTCACCGTCCTGGCTGAGTTTTGTAGGGCCCCCTTGACACGGTGCCCCCGCAGAAGTACTCTCTCCTCTTACCTGGTGCGTAAGACCCGGCCTGTGCCACCCAGCCCAGCTGAGGGTGCCGCTGCTAGACAGATGGCACCTGCTGGGGGAGGCAGGGTGCCCGCAGCTGGGCGGCTGGGGCTGGAGGGGGGCTGCAGAGGTGGAGGCCCGCCACCTCACAGGAGGAAAGCGTCCTCCTCTGTCCCCCAGATCCACACCGGGGTGCCCGGAGAGGGACGTGGGTGTCCACGAGGCCCCGAGGCTGAGTCCTCAGGATCGGGCCTGTGTCCTTCTAAGAAGAGGGACGGAGACCAGAGCTGGCTGCTGCGAGGACACACCAGCAGGCCATCAACCAGGAAGAGCCCTCGGTGGGACCGGGTGGGAGGCCCTTGACCTTGGGCTTGGCTGCAGAGCCGTGAGAAGTCACTCTGGGTCTGGAGGCTGCGGAGTTGGGAGGGTGGCCTCCTAGCAGCCGGCGCTGACCCGGACGGGAGGGATGCCCTGGGGTGACAGTGTCAGGACGTGGCAGGGCAGGGCCCGCCCAGGCTTGAGTCCCAGCTCCTGCCGACCAGCTGTGTGGCCCTCACTGTGCCTCCGATGGCCCTTCTGCAAAACGGACGTGGGCAGCGTCTCTGGAAGGTCCCGATGTTCAGGGCGTCCAGTGGGCTCCTCCCTCCTTGCTGGGGGCCGTCCACGTGAGGCGCCACCTGACCTCAGACCCTGGCGGGAGCTTCTGAGCAGGGCAGGAAGGGGGTCGGCAGACAGGCCCAGCACCCCAGGAGCTGGCAGTGCGTGGCCGCTCGTGACCCAGGCGCTATTGGAGCCAGAGCTGAGATGAAGTGGCCCCAGCAGCCCCCGACTGGACAGGGGACAGGACACAGGGGTCCTGCTGCGACTGGACTCAGAGACCCCCTTCTTTGAAGCCTCCAGCCTGCGGTCAGGCCACCTCGGTCCCCTCCAACCTGACCATGTACACTTCTAGATGGCAGGTGCCGCGGCCACCCTGGCCACCCTGGCCACCTCCTCGGGACCCCTCCCTGAGGAGCGCGGCTGCCCTTCTTGGTGGATCCTGTTGCTTCCCTGCCCCTTCCTGCCCTGGATCTCCTTCTTTGAATCTGCAAGACAAAGAACTGAGGAACCCTGGTGTCTCCAATGTGGTACTCCTGGGGGGCATGGGGCTCCTTCAAGGGGGTCAGGGTGGCCCCTCTGGGAAGGTGACATTTGAGCTCGACCTGGTGGCTCGGGAAATCCAGGCTTGAGAGGCTCTGAGGGAGGAATACTCTCAGCCCTGGGCACAGCTGCGCAAAGGCCCTGGGGCAGGAGAGCCCGGGTTGTGTTGGAGACCCGGTGAGGAGGGAGGGAGGAGAAGGGGGCCAGCCTGGGGGGCTGCAGGGGAGGCCTGGGTGGGCCTCGGGGTGTGGCCAGGAAGCCACTGGCAAGTCTGAAGTAGGGAAGGGTGGGCTATGACCTCATGTTTTCTTGTACAAATGAACAAGACGAGATTCCTGTCCCCAAGGAGAAGTTTCCGGGTGGGGGTGACTCATCCTGTGAAGGTCCAGACGTTTGTAAGGCAGGAAGGGCTGGGAGGAGGTGGGAGCAGCATGCCAGGTGGCGGGGTGGCTGGCGGGGCCTGGGCGCTGCGAGACATCTGAGGACACCCTCCTACCTCCCCTACCTTGGGCTGTGTGTCCTTGAGTGGGTGACTTAACCTCTCTAAACTCCTTCTTTTCATGGGAAAATCAGGTGGTGGGAAGGAACACTCAAAATGGTGTTTTGAGAATGGCTTTGGCATAGGTGTTCCTCATGCCTTCCCCTCTGTGGCCACCTGAAGTCCCCCCTCCCTCCCTGGACACCCTTAAGCTAACCCCCACCCCCTGGTTCTCCCTGCCACAGCCACTTCCAAAAGCCAAGTTGTGCCTAGTCCCTCCTCCATGCGCCCTCCAGAAATATGGCACGCTGCAGACCTTCGGATGCGTCCTCCGTGTCCTGGCTGGTGTCCTCTCATCGCCCCCACCGTGGCCTTCCCCTGGCCGGCCCTCACACCTGGCCCTCACACCGGCTCCTCTGGGGTCCTCTGGTGCTGGGCGGTGAGCGGGCCTCCTGCTGCCGAGCTGCGGCGCTTCTCTTCCTCTGGTTTTTCTTCTGAGCACTGAAACCACCAGAGTGACGGCTGAGCCTCTGTGGGCAGGCAGCCCCGCCCAGCCTCCCTCTGCTCCGTGCCGGGTGCCTGGGGCCCGAGGCTGAGTCCCGACACACTCCAGGTCCCAGCAGGCATTACAGGGTCCCTGGGAGACCTAGAGGAGGGAGAGGCACACCAGGGGACAGCGTCGGAGAGGGACCCAGCCACCCATCAGCGAGGAGAGCAGGACAATGTCACAGCTGGTCAGAGTCCAGAGGACACTGCGTTATAGGTGTCAGGATGCCAGGATGGACTCCACTCCGCACAGGCACAGTCCTCAAGATCCTCCTGCCTCAGCCTCCTGAGCCACTGGGATGGCAGGCGTGGGCCACGGGCCGGCTTCTCTTTTTGAGACAGTTGCTGAGGCTGGACATGAACTCGAGATCCTCCTGCCTCAGCCTGTCCAGGAGCTGGGATGACAGGCATGTGTCACTGTGCCCGGCTTCTTTCTTTCTTTCTTTTTAATATTTCTTTAGTTGTCAATGGACTTTATTTATTTAGATGCGGTGCTGAGAATCGAACCCAGGGCCCACACATGCTCGGCGAGCGCTCTGCCCCTGAGCCCCAGCCCAGCCCTCTTTTTAAAATATATTTTTAGTTGTAGTGGGACACCACACCTTTGTTCAGTTAGTTAACTTTTATGGGGCGCTGAGGATGGAACCCAGCTCCTCGCACATGAGCCAACCCCAGCCGGCTTCTGCCTCTATTTCCTCTTTCCTTTGTTTCTCTCCTGGATGGGGGATGAAACCCAGAACGCTGGAAGCCCTGCACCCCTCAGCTACATCCCCAGCCATTTTTATTTTGGGACAGGGTCTCCCCAGATTGCTGAGGCTGGCCTCCTACGTGTCGTCCTCCCGCCCCAGCCTCCTGAGCATCTGGAATGACGTGGGGCTGCCATGCTCAGCTGACAGTTTGGATTTCTGTGGATGTGCAGAGTTTGACCGACTGCCTGGTCGGAGGGTCTCTCTCTGCAGACAGGTCCAGGGCTTCCCTGGGCCCTCCATTCAGCGCAGCTGACCGAGTTCACAGACCCCATGACCACTCCTCAGGTCCTCTCAGCACCCAAAAAAATGGTCCATCTATGTTCACGGTTTTATTGTGGCTACAGGATACAAATTCCAGTTGACCAAGGAAGGCCAGGCACCAAGCCAAGTCCGGGAGGGTCCCACGGGGGAGCGTCTGGTCACTGTCCCCAGGAGTCCTCCCCAGCAGGGAAGCCCAGCCCCGGCCTCCACACAGCCTGCCTGGCTGAGCTCTTGCCTGGAGGCTGGTCCCCAGAGAGCCTGGCCCCAACCCTTGTTCCTCCTATTGTCAGATGGGACTATCCCAGGCCACAGACTCCAGGCCAACAGAGACATACCCCTCAGGAGGGACATTCCTGGGGCCTAGAGGTCACCTCCCAGCAGCTGGGGACAAAGGCCAGCCTTGGGGAGGCTGGGCGGGAACCTCCTGTATTGTCCACACTTGTAAAATCCCTCCAAGACGACGAGGCAGGCAGGACTCCGGGACGGGGACGCGGTGTGCTCCTGTGGCCAGCAGGGTCCAGCGACCCTCCCTGAGTCGACACAGCTGGGCCACGGGTGCCCAGAAGTTGGGTCCAACATGGTTCCAGACGTGTCGGCGAGGGGTTCAGGTGACGCGGTAACTGGGGAGGGCCTCCCTGGAGTGGTGGGCCTCGTCCACCCAGGTAAAGGCCAGATGGAAGGAAGGGCTGGTTCTCCCTAGAGCCAGAGAGCCCCCTGCCCTGGCACTGGAGAGGGGCCATCCGCTGTGCCCTGCCCTCAGACTCGGTGGGTCTGAGCAGGGTGCGTCCTCGGAAACACAGCGGGAGTCCAGTCTGCTGTGGTCAGGAGGGAGGAGCTTCAACCTGACCACAGTGTTCAGAGGTGGCCGGGGGCGATGAGGGTTGGACAAGGTCACTGAGGTGGTTGGTGTGGAGCCCCCATCGGATCCTGGTGGCTTCATGAAAAGAGAAAGGGTCCAGTTCAAGGCCATGCTGGAGGCTGAGGCAGGAGGGTCCAGTTCAAGGCCATGCTGGAGGCTGAGGCAGGAGGGTCCAGTTCAAGGCCATGCTGGAGGCTGAGGCAGGAGGGTCCAGTTCAAGGCCATGCTGGAGGCTGAGGCAGGAGGGTCCAGTTCAAGGCCATGCTGGAGGCTGAGGCAGGAGGGTCCAGTTCAAGGCCATGCTGGAGGCTGAGGCAGGAGGGTCCAGTTCAAGGCCATGCTGGAGGCTGAGGCAGGAGGGTCCAGTTCAAGGCCATGCTGGAGGCTGAGGCAGGAGGGTCCAGTTCAAGGCCATGCTGGAGGCTGAGGCAGGAGGGTCCAGTTCAAGGCCATGCTGGAGGCTGAGGCAGGAGGGTCCAGTTCAAGGCCATGCTGGAGGCTGAGGCAGGAGGGTCCAGTTCAAGGCCAGCCTGGGCCACTGCACCCAAAACGGGCTGGCGTGGAGCTCAGTGGTGGCTGTTACCTAGCACGCATGAGTCCCTGTGTTCACACCCAGTCCTCACACACGCACACACACGTGTGCCCCCCACATGCACCTCCACACACGCACACACGTGAATGCACTCAGACACACGCGTGCACACGCCCTCGCCCCGCCGTGTCCCGGAGGCTCTGACTCCACACGCTGCCCCCCGCCGTGGCCGGAGGTGTGAGACTCTAAACACCTGTTTTTATCTCTGTCCCGAGGGGGACAGAGCCCAGGCGCCCGACCCCGAGCCACATCCCAGCACCTTCTAGTATTTTGTTTTGAGAGGGGATGATCCTCCTGCGTCCAGTCTCTGGGGCTGCCCGCGGCCCCGCTGGTGGCCTGGTCTCACGGGGAACTCTGGGTGGGTTGGGTGGGTTTCCCTGCAATGACCAACGCCAGGGCTTCCCCAGACCCTCTCCTCAGGTGGTAAGGCCCCCGAGGGCGGCAGCTCTCAGCCCAGCGCCTGGCCAGGAGCACGTCCCGCAGCAGTGTGGACAGTGGGGCCAGCCCCGAGCCACCAGGCCCAGCGAAGCTGCTCCTCCTGCTGACCCCTGTGCGGGCGACATAAGAGTGCACTGCCTCGGCCACTCGGGTCGGCCCCCTTACCCAGGGCCTGAGCTCAGCGGGGACCCGCCCTACCCACGCTCACATTTTCCTACACACACACACACACACACACGCTGCGATACCGGGAAGCGTGGGAATGAGGCCCAGAGACCAGCAACAGTGATGAACAGGACAGTTTCCTCTAAGGAGAAATGCGTTTTCTCCTCTCAAAATTTTATCGCACTGAACTCACCCCTTCCCGTTGACCCTGTTGACCAGGACCACCGCGGGCGTGTGTGTGTCTTGGGGGCTGCTTGTTATGCAGCACCAGCTGATGGATACACAGGTGTGGCAGCACGCGTGTTTCCTCCTTTAATGTCCTCCCCTCTCCTGCTCCCGTCGCACACTCCCAAGGTGGTCCCTGCCTTTCTTCCTCACGCGAACCGCCTTCGGCTTGCCACATGCTTGGCTACTGATCATGTGTGTCCCGCTCTTCCGCCTCTCTGACCCCACACAGGGGGCACTTCCCTCCAGGCTCACCAGCCCAGCCTCGGCCACCTCCGATTGCACCTGGGATTACAGGTTCCAACCCAGGTTCCTGCATTCTGACACTCAGGCTCCGGAATCTGGACCCCCCAAAGGCAGACCCCAGAATCCAGGTTCCATCAGCCAGGCGACCAGCACGCTAGCTTCATAACAGAGGTTCGAGACATAGAAATGAACTAGTGAGTTCAAATTAAAGAGACAGGACTCTCGTTACCTTATTTGCCCAGCTCAGAGACGGCTCCTCCCAGCTCCTGCCTCCAGCCACTCCATGCGGTAGTGAGGTTTACACAAGAGGCCAGCAAGAGAGGGGGAACACGCCAGGGAGTGAGCTTTTATTAGGGAACAAAAAATTCAGAGGAAAATTCCATCCAATGAAGGTCGAGGGGGGCAACATTCCCAGGTCAGGGTCAGTGACTGGTCTTGAGGTCAGTGGTCAGGCACACCCCCACACAGACAGGGTGGGGAAGGCTCTGACACAGTGTGTCTAAGCGCCTCACACCCAGCCAGGGAGGTAACTGTGGGAACGGCTTCCCACAGTTCCAGGCTCCAAAATCAGGGTCCCCAAGACCCAGACTCCAGATTCTGGAACCCCAAGACCTAGGACTTCCGCATGAAGGCCTGGGTCTACACCAGATCCAGGATCCACTCCTCCAAAATCCAGATGCCGGAATCCAGGCCTCCCAGAGCTCCGGGCTCCGGAATTCAGATCCTGGAAGGCGATCCCGGCGAGGAACCAGCAGCAGCCCTTGGCCTGGGATTTTGAAAATCTGGCGCCAAAACTCAGCCCTGCCTGGAGCAGAGGCACTGGGCCAGGCGTCTACCAGGGCCGGCACCTGCCGGTGTGGGCACCCGCCTTGGGGACAGCTGTGCTCCCTGGCAGGTGCTGGAGCTGCACCATCTGCCCAACACCAAGGCCGCAGCCCTCCGTGGTGCCTCCTGGGACTTGGAGTCCGCCTGGGCGCAGCCCGCCTCCAAGGCCTGGCCCTGTGGGGAGGGGACGAGGGGTCACTCAGACCATGGGACAGGGGCACCAAGCGCAGCCTGCCAGTGTCCTCGGAGGGCTGGGTGGGCGGGGTCCGGTTCCCAATGTGTCATCTGCAGGGTCCACACCAGGGACCGCTGCACTGTGACAGACATTTTGCTTGTCATGGCAGGAGGGAGGTGGCTCTGCCATCCAACAGGTGGAGCCCACTCACACCCCACTGTGGGCAGGTCCCCTTCACCCACCCCCTGCCCCTGCCGGCAGCGCACAACTGGAGAAAGCCCACTGTGGAGACTGACCTCCCAAGTCACGCCTGCAGAGGCCCTGGCTGTGGACTGAGCTCCCGCCTTGGGTCCCTGAGACCCGGCCACACAACCAAACTGCACGTCCCATCAGCCCGTTTCCCCCAAACCCAGGAGCTTCCAAGCAACCAACCCACAGGGCCCAGTCAACCTGAAAAGGCCGCCTAGCTCGGACCCCGCAAGGGAGTCATTTTGCACCCACCAGGGCCTCCTTTCTGCAGACAGAGGCCCTGGCCTCTACTCACAGGTGCCTCTCTATTCAGATGGCTGCTGGCAGAAGCCAATGACATCATCCCACTGGATTCTGTGGCGTCCTGCTCTGTGCCCTCCTTGCTGGGCTCTTCTATCTATGGCACTCTGTGACCTGTGGCTTTTCACGTCCGGCCTCTTCCCCTGAGCATGTTTGTGGGGTTCCTTCACCACCTCAATTTTCCGGAGTCCAGTGAGGTAGTAAGGCTAGACCGGTGGGGAACCCGGCAGGAGTCAGCAGCCCAGTGTCCCACAGTGGCTGAGGTGGGTTTGGTGGCTGGATGTGGCTCCCCTGTGGCTTTGAGTTGCCGCATAAGAACTGTAGACATTGGCGGGCTGCCACGTGGTAGTTGGATGCAGGCGCACCCCACATCCCATCAGGTCCTGGTACCCGGGATGGGACCCAAGGCTCTCCACCACCCTGCCACACGCCCAGCCCTTTTTATTCGGAGATAGTCTTGCTGAGCTGCCCAGCCGGCCCGGGAGGCCCCCTCCTGCCTCCTGACCCTCCGCGTCGGGCGTCCGGGCCCCTCTCTCCAAGTCCTCCATAAAATGCACCCTGTAAACGGTGCAACTGCCCCTGTCTTTGTGCTGGCCATTCACCCTCCCTCTGCCCCTCGCCACCCTGCCCCTGGCCCTCAGTGACCCCTCTCCCCAGTACCGGCTGGGCCTCGGCACCGGCCAGGAGCGCTGGACACTGGCCCAGCTATTTTCGCTTCCGCACGTGAGAACATGCAGTATTTCTTGGCCTTCCTAGCGCACCTCCGTGAACTGCTCCAGTCCACCCGTTTTGCGGGAGTGGCTCTTTAAGGAAGGCCTCCGGCGGTCTTTCCAGCGAAACCCCCGAGGGAGCCGGCGGGAGACTCCCAGCGCGGCCCTCGGGTTCCCGGCGCCCGGAGACTTCAACTCCCGGCGTGCCCCGCGCGGGGCGGTCGGACCACAACTCCCGGCGGGCCCCGCGCGGGGCGGTCGGACCACAACTCCCGGCGGGCCCCGCGCGGCGGCGGGCCGCGGGCGGCGGCGGCGCCATCTTGCGCGGCGCGGATTGAATGAGCGCGCGGAGCCTGGGCCGCCGTCGGGAGCCGCGCAGGCCGCGAGCCGCCGCCGCCATGGCCTCGCCGCTGCCCGGCCGCGCGGGCGGGCCCGCCACGCCGCTGTCGCCCACGCGCCTGTCGCGGCTGCAGGAGAAGGAGGAGCTGCGGGAGCTCAACGACCGCCTGGCGCACTACATCGACCGCGTCCGCGCGCTCGAGCTGGAGAACGACCGGCTGCTGCTCAAGATCTCCGAGAAGGAGGAGGTGACCACGCGCGAGGTACGCGGCTCCCGGGGCGGGGGGCCTCGCGGCGGTGCGGGCCGGGGCTGTTCCGGGACCTGCGGGAGCTCGAGGGGCGGGCACCGGGCGGCGGGCCGCGGGGTCTCGGGGGACCGGGCGGCCGGGAGCGACTGCGGCCCGCGGTGGTCCGGGGTGCCCCTGGTGAGAGGGGCGTTTTGAGGGGTCCCTGAGGGACAGGGGCAGAGAGCAGACCGCGCACCGGGGAGGAGGCCGTCGGGGGACTCCCAGCAACAGGTGCCGCGGGGCCGGGGTGCAGCCCGGGCCGCCCTCCAGGGAGGGGTCCTGGGGGCTTGGGCGGCCTGGCGCCCCAGCGCCACCTCGGTGGCCCGGCAGACCCAGGTGTGCAGGAGGAATCTGGGCGCTGCACTCTCCGGGGGAAACGGGGCGGCCGGCCTCTGGGACCTGGAGGGGGGCTCCACAGTGGTCCCGGAGCCCAGGGACTTTGGAGGGACCTTGGGGTGGGAGCTGGGAGGCTGGAGTGGGTGGGCCTGCAGAGGGGTGGGGATCTGAGGAATGGGCTCTGATGGGAACTCCCCGGGTCCCATGGGGAATCTGGGTGGCCCGGAGCTTGGCCTGGAGGACAGCACTGGCCTCGCAGGCACCACCTGGGGCTTGGGAAGGAGGGGTAGGCACTGGGTGTCCATCCAACCCAGAAGGAGGCTTTGGGCTCTGGGAGTTCTGCCCTGGGGGTGGTGAGGGCTGTCTCTCCAGGGTCCTGGGTGGGGTCTGTCCTGGGGTGGGGACGCTGTCCCCTGCCATCCCCTGGAAGCTCTTTTCTCCCTCCCATCCACCATTCGCAGTCCAAGGGCAAGTCAACACAGAGGGCAGGAGCAGCACCCACTACTTGGTTTCTGTTCCGAGGTTTGGGTCCCTGAGTCCCAGGGTCTCATCCTGAGAGCTGCCACTGAAGCCTAGATTTACCAGGGGCCCTGCCTTCCCTCTCTGGAGAGGGGGTGAAGTGGGGGGCTTCTGGGGAAGCTGGGTTAGGGCAAGGTGAGTTTCTGGGAGCTACCTCCCCTGGGGTGGTGGTTAGTGGGGCCACAACAGGTGTTTTACAGAATGAAGTGAGAACACAGGACAGTGCCCGGAGGCATGTATACCCATGTTCTGCTGCATGGAGCCGGGGGCAGGGATGCTGAAACACAAAAAGCTGCCTGGTGGGGGGAGGCAGCTGGAAGGGTGGTGGTGCCACCCTTGGGCTGCCCATCCAGGTTCCCTTTTGTTTCCCCGTCCTGTGCTGGGGATGGAACCCAGGGCCTTCATGTGTTGGTCAGGTGCTGACCACAGACTGCTGAGCTGCATCCCTAGCTCGCTCTCTTTTTTTCCTAATCTTTTTTAGTTGTAGATGGACACAAATGCCTTTATTATGTGGTGCTGAGGTTGGAATCCAGTGCCTTAGACATGCCAGGCGAGTGCTCTCCCACTAGGCCCCAGCTCTTTTGGAGACAGCATCTCCCTAAGTTGCTCAGACAGGCAGTCCTTCTGCCTCAGCCTGCCCAGTTGCTTGGGATTACATGTCTGGCACCTGCTTTTTAATCTGCATGACTGGACAGGCTTCAGCCTCTTTGAGCCTTGGTTTTGCCATCTGTCCAGTGGGGGCAGAGTTGTCCCAACTTGGCAGGGCCACCGCCTGGGCAGCACATGCTATCCTCAGGACAGGAGCCTGGTTCCTGCCTGGCAGAGTGGCTTGGCATTCAGGGTTGCAGCTGTCTCTTGTCTTTGGACCTCTGTTGTCCCACGAACCTTTGGGTCTGGCAAGCATACAGGAAGTGCTGTGCTGGCCCCCACTGGAGTTCTACCCGAGGGAGCCTGATCCAGCCATCAGTGTCCAGGTGTGGCTTTGGTGTTTGTTTCTCAGTCCTGTAAAGGGGAGCAAGAGGCGCTGTGCAGGGCGGGGGTGACACGCTGCCTCATCCTTAGCACCAGCTGCAGTGTTGGGGAGAGCTTGGGGCTGATAGTGCCCCTGTCACACTATAGCTGGTAGAGCCCCTGCAGGGATGCTGGGGGCGGTCCTGTGGGGTCCAAAGGATGTGGACCCACCAAGGAGTACTGGGGTGCCATGCAGCGTGCCCGCTTTGCCTCTGCAGCTCCTGGCACCTGGTGGAGGCTGCCTCCAGGGCAAGCTTGGCAGACTCCGGGACCAGAGGTTGTCACAGCGGGGGGCCATGCTGCTCAGACCAGGACTGCCTTCCACAGTGTCAGACTCAGACCTGGAGGAGATGGGATTGGGCGTCCCCTGAGGGTGCCTGCAGAGCTGTAGGAGCTGGCAGGCAGGGCTGTGAGGTGCCTGAGCCCTCCTGCCCACACACCTTGTGTACACCTTCCGCTGTCCTTACAGAAACCAGTGCTGGGCTTGGTGTGGATTCTGGACCTGCCCCGGGCTGCCTTGGTTGGTGTTGTTTTGGTGGAGTGGTCAGTGCCACTATGGGTGGCCACATGCGCCTGGCCTTGCAGGCTCCAGATCAGAGTTTGTTGGAGAAGGATCTCGGGGTGCTGGGGGGTAGGGGAACCCGTGCCTGTGCAGGTGTGGGGTTCCCAGATGTGGGGGCGGTGCTGCAGGAGCTAGGAGGAACTTGGCCTGGGCTTTCTCCCCCACCTGGCCTGCCCCGTGTTCTGCTGGGGGACTGGGGCTGGTCTCCAGTGACTCTCCAGCGGAGGGGCGCCACCCTGTGTCCATGCTGCCCAGGGAAAGAAAGCCCACTGGGTTGTCTGGACCCCACCTTCGGGCCATTGCATGCTCCCACAGTTGCTGGGATTCCTCAAGCTTGGCAGGATCCCGTGAAAGACAAGTCAAATGGCCAGTGTCCTGGTGTCCAGGGCAGGGGGCGGGTGGCCCTGCCAGGAGCGCACCTGTTCCCACCCTCCTGGCTGTTCCCACCCTCCCTGCAGGTCGGGCCAACCATATGGCCTCCATCTCCTCCACTCAGCTGTGGCTGAGGGTGGAGCCACTGCAGGCGATGCCGAGTGGACAGCCAGCAGAGCCCTGTGCCCAGGGGGCTCCCTGTGCCCCTGGAGAGGTGCAGGTCTCCTGTGGCTGTCCAAGCAGGTGGGGCGGAGATGGCCTCATCAAGGCAGCGTGCTTGTGCAGACCTCTGACCCCTCCCCATGCCCGTTTCTGCCCCAGAGCCCTGTCTAGACCTGACATGCCCCGGGGCATCACATCTCCTGGGTTCTTCTGTTTCCCAGACTCGTCTTGGGTGCCCTAAACAGGATGGGTCAGGGTTTGTAGGCTGCCCTCGCTCGTTGGGTGAGGTAGATAACATTTTGGTAGAATGTTTTTTAAAATAAGCCAAATTTGAAAACCCATGATGAATAAAGTTATCAAAAGTCTAAACACACGCATGTCCAAGTTGCTGGTGTGCCCAGCGCTGAGCTGGTCTTTGCTGGTAACTGGTGGCCCACACGCCCTGGGAGTGGTGAGGGAGCGCAGGACTGGGGCGGTCCAGTGGGCAGTGTGGGCACAGAGGTGATGTGCGCTGATGCCGTGTGCCAGCTCCGCCATGTGACAAGGCCTGAGGAGAGGGCCTCCTAAAGACATGGTCACCTTCTGAGGGTCCCGCACGTGCTGGGTGGTCTGGCTCCTGGGGTTGGGCAGCACACCTGTGTCGTCACTCCAGCCTGAGGACAGGAGGGGTCCCTAGTGACCTCAGACCTCCTACTAGGCCACCCTTTAAGGTTCCACCCGCTCCCAGTAGCTCCAGTCTGGCACCAGGCCTTGAACACATGGGCCTTTGGAGACATTGGGTACCTAACCTAGCACCCTTCCCTGGGTGTCCTGTCACACCACCCCTGGGCTGGGAGGTGGGGTTGGGGGCAGAGAGCAGGGTTGTGCATGTGCCCGCTTGGGGCCGGAGTGGCACTTTGTCAACACAGAGCTCATTCTCCAAGTTAGCTCCCGGGAAGGAGCTGAGGGTGGCCCCAGATGGCCTCTGGGCAGAGGCAGGGAGAGGGTGGCCAGAGCCTCGGAGGGTGGGCGTGCTCTGTCACCCACACCATGTCCCGCAGACTTGACATGCCCTGAGCCCAGGGGTCTGGAGGAGGTCCTCCTGTGTCTGGGCAGTGGGCCTGGCCACCCTGACATGGGGGGCGCCTGGAGCTGCTGCCGTCAGTCCTCCCCGGGTGTCCTGGGTGCCCTAGCTTGGCCTTCAGAGTCCACTCAGCCCCAAGCAGCCTGGCTCTGTCTGACCCCACAGCACGGCCCCGAGGTCGCCGCGTGGGCTGAAGCCAAGCGCGGTCCTGCTGTGCCGCAGCCCTGCGTGTGCGCTCGCCCAGGTGAGCAGGGCTGTGTCCCAGCGCCCAGGGACAGCCCTCCTCAGTGACCAGGTCTCTTACTTTTTGTCCTGGGTGTCGAATCCAGGAGCCCTTAGCCGCTGGGCCGCACCCCAGCACTCTTGGTCTGGAGTCAGGCTCTCACTGAGGGGCCCAGGGCCTCCTGAGCTGCTGGGGCTGCGGGAACTCTCAGCCTCCGAGCCGCTGGGAGCACAGGGGGTGTGACTGCGCCCGGCCTCCAGTGCCGGCTTCTAGGACCTGCTCCTCACGCCAAGGAGAAGCCAGCCTTCTCAGCCCTGTACCCAAAGGCCACACATATCCTGCCTCTGGACTCTCCTGTCCTGGTGTCTCCTGTCACTGGGTCACAACCATGGCCTTGTGTATCTGGCTGTCACTGAGCACCAGGTCTTCAGGTCCAGCCATGCTGCAGCTTTGTCACTTTGCTCCTGCCTGTGGCCGAGGGACGCTCCAGGTATACGGGCCATCTGCCCGTCTGTCAGTGGACGCCTGGGCCTCAGGCTCTGGTGGTTGTGAGAGCTGCCCAGCGAGCACTTGGGGGGTCTCCTGGCGGGTGCTCTCCCTTGGGAGGTGCACCCTCGGTGGGGCAGGAGGCTGCTGGGTCAGGGGCTCCCTGGCTTCGGGGAGCTGCCCGTCCCACACCTGTGGCTGTCAGTCTTCGCGGCCGCCGGCCGGCGGGTGTGAGGTGGAGCTCGCTGCGGTCGGGCTCACATACTTCGGAACACATCAGCGCGTAGCTTCGCGTGCGCAGCAGGGGACAGGGCACGAGGGCCCGCAGGCAGCCAGTTCTGCTCCCCTGGCTCACAGGGCTGGGACGGGACTGAGGTGGCTGCCTGCAGAAGCCTGCCTGTGTACCCAGTGCCCCACAGGCCCCCTCTAGGGATGGCGTGGGTGGCCTGGCTCAGGCAGCCTGGAGGAACCCTGCCCCTCCCTGGCCTGCTGGTGGTTTGTGCTCGTCTGGAGAGCTCTCTGGTCCCAGGCACCGTGAAGGCCGGGCCAGTGCCTAGCCAGGACCCCAGCCTGCGGACACCCGCGCAGCCACGAGGAAGGTGGCCCGCTGCCTCCAGAGGGGCCTGTCTTGTCAGCTTTTGTGCTGCTGCGGCCGAAAGGCTGGCACACTGAGAGGGGAAGGGGACCCCGGCTCGGGACTTCACAGGTCTCAGTCCACAGACAGGCGCTGTCCCTGGGTGGGCGGGAGGCGGGGGAGGGCGGGGAGTGTGGGAGGGACGCGGCTCGGTGCTGACCAGGAGGCCTGAGAGTCCACTCTCCAGATAGACATGCACCCCGAGGTGCACCCAGGACCCACCCAGGTCACCCGGGGCCCCCTCCTCAGCCTCACCCCGCCTCCAGGTCACCCAGTTGGGGTGAGAACACTGATGGGGGAAGGGACTCATGACCCATCGTGTCCCCTCTGAACCTTCTAGCACAGTCTCACGTGAGCTTTGGGGGACCCCTCACCTCCAGACCTTAACAGGGCCCATGTCCTCCCGTGTTGGGGGACACAGGCCCCGCAAAGCAGCAGAGTGGCTTTGTGGCCAGGTACTTCTGGAGAAGAGGCAGTGTGGTGTCAGACCAGTGGTGCCGAGCTCGGGCAGTGGGACCCAGGACCAGGTTGGGGGACGCTGGTGGCTTTCATGATTGGGGAGTTACTGGCACGGGGTGGACGAAGGCCAGGGGCACTGCTCAGCAGCCTGCAGTGCCCAGGACGGCACCTCAGAGAATGACCTGGGCCCTTGTCCACAGTGCCCAGGGGAGACCCTTGGTCAGGTGTTCCCCCAATTCTTGGATTTTGGAAGCTGAGAATGTGAAAAATGTATGTGACGTGGCCATGACTGCTGCCCAGGGGCTCGAGTATCGCTGTCCCAGGAGGCCGGCTGAGGCCTGTTTTGCTGTGGGTCAGGTTCCCTCTGGGCATGTGGTGCTCCGGGCATAGGTGAGTCCAGGGCCTCTGGGCGCCACCTGTCCCCTGAGCTGGGGTGTGGGAGGGGAGACAGATCATTCCAGAAGGGGTCACAGTGGGGGGGCTCCTGGGCCCTAGCTGTTCACCTTTCCTGCTGGAGAGTCTGCCCCTTGCTGCCCGACAGGGCACTGGGCCCCGCGTGAGCCGGGTGACGTGGGGCAGCACCCTGGCCGCCGCTGTCTTGCCGGGTGTGCTGCGCCTGGGGCAGCTGAGGGCCTGGGCGCTGCGCTGCGCTCCCCCCACCGTGCGCTGTCTCGCAGGTGAGCGGCATTAAGGCGCTGTACGAGTCGGAGCTGGCGGACGCCCGCAGGGCCCTGGACGAGACTGCCCGGGAGCGTGCCCGGCTGCAGATCGAGATGGGCAAGCTGAGCGCGGAGCTGGAAGAGGTGCACAAGAGGTAGGAGGGCCGGGGGGCTGGCCTGTGGCCTGGACACTAGCGGGTGACTGGGCGGCTGAAGCTGGAGTGGGGGGCTGAGGCGACCTGGTCTTTCCTGGTGTTCACACAGGCAGCACGCTGTGCACAGCCTCACTTAAACCCGGGACATGCAAGGACAGGCCCTGTGTCACAAGGTCCTGTTGGCCTCGGGCGTGTGACCCTGGGCTTTTGGGTGGGGGGGCTTGACTTCCCTCAGTTGACAGCTCTTAGTGGAGTTGGGCTCTGCAGGCATTTCTGTGTCACCACCCACAGGTCCCAAGTGCTCTGAGCAGGACCCGTGGGGTGTCTCCCCCCAGAGCTGCCCCCCCAGAGTGCTCCCCGCCAGAGCTGCTTCCCCCAGAGTGATCCCCCCAGAGCTGTTCCCCCGAGAGCTGTTCCCCCAGAGTGCTCCCCCCAGAATGCTCCCCCCAGAGCTGTTCCCCCAGAGTGCTCCCCCCTGGAGCTGCTCCCCCCAGAGCTGTTCCCCCAGAGCTGTTCCCCCCCAGAGCTGTTCCCCCAGAGTGCTCCCCCCAGAGCTGTTCCCCCAGAGCTGCTCCCCCCCAGAGCTGTTCCCCCCCAGAGTGCTCCCCCCAGAGTGCTCCCCCCAGAACTGTTCCCCCAGAGTGCTCCCCCAGAGTGCTCCCCTCCGGGAGCTGCTCCCCCCAGAGCTGCTCCCCCCCAGAGCTGTTCCCCCCCAGAGCTGTTCCCCCAGAGTGTTCCCCCCAGAGTGCTCCCCCCCGGAGCTGCTCCCCCCAGAGCTGCTCCCCCCAGAGCTGCGGTCCTGTCCTCCTGCTTTGCCCCAGGCCTGGGTCAGCTTCAGAGGCACTTGTGGGCTTCCGCCGCTCCCTGCTGGTAGGAGGGTCATGTGGCCTCCTGGAGGGAGTTGCTCATCTGGGTGTCCCCAGAATTGGTGGTAACTCATCCTCCTGGTTTGGGGATAGGCAGCTGGTGGCCTGAGAGCCCGTGTTATGTCCAGGTTGAACTGTAGCGCAGGTAGTCACCGGGGCCTCGTGGCCAGTGGTGCCTGGGCCCCGTAAGTGGTATGTGGGCAGTCCTACTCCTCATGGTGTCCCTTTGCCAGGAGAGGTCACCTTCCAGGTTGGCCCAGGCACCCCTCACCCTCCTGCCCAGGAACCAGGGCTCCAAGGGACCTTCTGAGTCCTCCCAGTGACCACGAGCCAGAGTTCAGGCATGAGCAAGGACAGATCACCTGGACCTTGCACGTTCCATTTGGTATCCCACCCGTCCCTCAGCTGGCAGCTGACCCCAGGTGGACACTGGGCGGCCATCAAGCTGCCCACCTCCAGGGAGCCTGCTTTGTGGTTAATAAGCAGGTTTGAGCCAGGTGCAGTGGCCACGCCTGCCATCCCAGCCACTCAGGAGGCTGAGGCTGGAGGGTCACAAGGTCTAGGCCCCTAAGATAGAAGGACTGGGTGTGGCAGAGGGAGACCCCTTCCCAGCCTGCAAGGCCTGGTTCTGCCCTGGGCACTCTGGGAACTCCTAGGGGCTGCGTGGTGCACACTGGAGGGGTCTGCACCACCCAGGAGCCACCCCATGGCCCCCGGACTGTCCACTTCAACCTCTAATCTTGGCCCAGGGTGCTGCCCAGTGACAGAGCCCTTGCCTGGTGTGCGTGAGGCCCTGGGTTCTGTCCCCAGCACTGCAGCAGCAACACTGAGTTTTATAGTATGTGAAGTTCACCTTAATTTGGAGGAAAAAATTACTTTCAAATAGTAAATACCCTGGGCCTGACTTCTGACCTCTGACCTGGGTGTCCGTTCCCTGACCGCAGTTTCCTCAAGCTTTATGCCCAGCCTCCCTCAGTGATCACGACTCATCTGGTCACTGTCCCCAAACTCAGTCACCTTCCTAACAGGTTTGGTCTGGTGTTTTTCTTCTGCTAACAAATCAGTTGCCAAAGATCCATGGTGACAAAGGCAGGTGGCCTCACGGAGGACGCCACCAGTGGGCCCGGCTCCTGGTGGCCCCAGGGAGCTCTTGTACCTGGTTGGAGCTGCGTCAGCCCCTTGGTGCTCAGAGGAGGGGCTGCCGCCATGGCCAGAACCCTGCTCTTTGCAGCGGGCTGCGGGACCTGCCCTTCCAGACCCGACTCCTCTGCTCCTGGCCGCCTGGCCCTGCTCCATCCTGCAGGCCAACCTCTTCTCCCAGAAACGGTCGTGGCCCAGCCCCACCGTCCCCAGGGCTGGCCTCCCTCCTAGCGTGGCTTCCTGTGGCCTCTGAGCAGAGACCTAGGAGGAGTCCCCGGTGGATCGCGGTGTGAGAGTGGCTCCTCCCCACAGCCATGCGCAGCCGGGGTGTCCCCAGAGCCCTCAGAAGCCACAGGCACTCCCGTGTCTGAGGTCTGGTGTTCGCTGCCTGATGTCCAAGCCGGGCAGGCGCCGGCAAGACCCCGCGTCCCCCGTTCCCGTGAACTCCCCGGTCAGCCCAGAACTCCCAGGAAAGGACACTAGTGCCACTGCTTCCAGTGGTGGGGGCCGCTCTGCGTGGCCTGCCCGCCACCAGCCCTGAGAGGCATGGCGTGTCCCGTGGGGGTTAGGCCAGGGCCAGGTCCCCTGTGACTGCGTGGCCACGCTGTCCCCTGGCTCACCTGGCCTCTTGACCTGCAGTGCCAGCAAGAGGGAAGGCGAGCTCTCGGTGGCCCAGGGCCGCGTGAAGGACCTGGAGTCCCTGTTCCACCGGAGCGAGGTGGAGCTGGCCGCCGCCCTCAGTGACAAGCGCAGCCTGGAGAGCGACGCGGCCGAGCTCCGGGCCCAGCTGGCCAAGGTAGGCCCAGCTCCCGGGGCCGGGGCTCCGCGGGAGGTGCAACCAGCACGTCCTCAGCCGCCACTCTGTCTCAGGCCGAGGACGGTCACGCCGTGGCTAAGAAGCAGCTGGAGAAGGAGACGCTGATGCGCGTGGACCTGGAGAACCGCTGCCAGAGCCTGCAGGAGGAGCTGGACTTCCAGAGGAGCGTGTTCGAGGAGGTGAGTCCTCCCGCCCCCGGCCGCCGCCTCGCTCTGTAAGGACACTGTCGTTGGACTGAGGCCCCGAGTGGACCAGAACCCACCTGCTGCCTGGGTCCTGCACAGAGACCTCTTGCCACCCAAGGCATGGCGCAGGCCCTGGGGGTCGGAAAGCGCACACGTCTTTGGGGGCCACCATTCACCCACCCCAGGGCCCCTCTCCCCGCCCAGCCACCTGCCCCCTCCCCACCACCTCCTAACGTGGTTCCTGGCTTCTTAGGACACTGGGGACAGGGGGCCTCAGGCAGATCAGCCAGGCTCCTGTGTCCTCTGGGGTGGGGCCCGGGTGCAGGGCCTGGCCCCCCGGATTCTGCAGACGCCACCATCACAGAGCCCACTGTGTTGTCACAGCCCCTGGAATCCTTGGGCTGGGCCGGGCCGGGCGGGGCCACTTGGTGGTCACTGCCGGGAAGACCTGCCAGAGGAAGGGATGCCTGTGCAGCTGAGGGACCGTGCCCGGCTCCGGCCAGGCCCAGCGAGGGTACCAGTCACCACGCAGCCCTGCGTGGGAGCCAGCCCCGTGCGGGGACCTGTGGAGAGAGCCACGAGGGAGCCTGGACTCCTCAAGACGCCCAGGAGGGGACCTGAGGGAGGACCCACATCCCCCCAGGAACCCTTCAAGGCACCTGTGAGGGGACCCGCGAAGGAATCCATGAGGGACCCCGAGCCTGTGAGGGGACCTGCAAAGGAATCCGTGAGCGACCCTGAGAGGGGACCCGTGGAGGAATCTGTGAGCGCCCCTGAGCATGTTGGGGGACCCATGGAGGAATCCATCTGGGACCCTGAGCCCGTAAGGGGACCCATGGAGGAATCCATCAGGGACCCTGAGGCTGTGAGGGGACCCGTGATGGAATCCATCAGGGACCCTGAGGCTGTGAGGGGATCCATGGAGGAATCTGTGAGGGACCCTGAGCCAGTGAGAGATCCTGTGAGGGGATCCACAATGGAATCCATGAGGGACCCTGAGCCAGTGAGAGATCCTGCAAGGGAACCCCTTAAGGAACCTGAACCCGTGAGGGGACGCGTGAAGAAAGCCATGAGGGACCCCGAGCTCTTAGGGGGACCCGTGAAGAAAGCCATGAGGGACCCCGAGCCTGTGAGGGGACCCGTGAAGAAAGCCATGAGGGACCCCGAGCCTGTGAGGGGACCCGTGAAGAAAGCCATGAGGGACCCCAGGCCCGTGAGGGGACCCGTGAAGAAAGCCATGAGGGACCCCGAGCTCTTAGGGGGACCCGTGAAGAAAGCCATGAGGGACCCCGAGCCTGTGAGGGGACCCGTGAAGAAAGCCATGAGGGACCCCGAGCCCGTGAGGGGACCCGTGAAGAAAGCCATGAGGGACCCCGAGCCCGTGAGGGGACCCGTGAAGAAAGCCATGAGGGACCCCGAGCCCGTGAGGGGACCCGTGAAGAAAGCCATGAGGGACCCCAGGCCCGTGAGGGGACGCGTGAAGAAAGCCATGAGGGACCCCGGGCCCGTGAGGGGACCCGTGAAGAAAGCCATGAGGGACCCCGAGCCCGTGAGGGGACCCGTGAAGAAAGCCATGAGGGACCCCGAGCCCGTGAGGGGACCCGTGAAGAAAGCCATGAGGGACCCCGAGCTCGTATGGGGACCCGTGAAGAAAGCCATGAGGGACCCCGAGCCCATGAGAGGACCCGTGAAGAAAGCCATGAGGGACCCCGAGCTCGTATGGGGACCCGTGAAGAAAGCCATGAGGGACCCCGAGCCCGTGAGGGGACCCGTGAAGAAAGCCATGAGGGACCCCGAGCCCGTGAGGGGACCCGTGAAGAGACCCCTGAGGGAAGCAGTGAAGAGGTTCCTGAGGGGCCTTGGGAAGATCCCCCTGAGGGACCCGCCGAGGGGACCTGGGAAGGCGTCCTTGAGTAAACTCGGATGGGGACCTGTGGGAGGACCTGTGAGGGGGCCCATGAAGAGACCCCCTAGGGGAGCCGCGAAGACACCTGGGGAGACGCCGCGCAGGGGAGCCGCGCAGGCGCCCGGGAAGGGCCCCCGCAGGAGGGGCGCCGAGGAGGGGGCACACCGGGTGCAGGTGGGTGTCTGCCCGGGCGCCCTCAGACGGTCCCTGTAGGCCAGCAGCCCCCAGGGCTCGACCCTGTGCCCGGGCAGGTCTCCTGGTGTGGCCAGCGAAGATGCCTGGCTGGGCCTGCTGCCAGTGTCCCATCCGGCCTCTGGCGAGGCCCAGCCTCTGGCTCGAGCCATTCGTGGTCTTTTGTGTGCTGGGGGGTCCTGGGGACTGGACCAGCCATCCCCCAGCCATCCCCCAGCCAGGACTTGCATCCCCTGCCGCTGCCTCCGAGGCTGAGCTGGATGCGGGCGTGGCTCTGGCCTCGGGTGCTAGGCCAGCTCCTTACCGCTGAGCCCAGCCGACAATCTGTTTTACTGTCAAAGAACGACTTTAAAGAGAAGCGATCCCCAGGTGATATAAAGTTCACCTTTTTTAAAAGTGTAGAATAAGTGTTTTTAGAATCAATTCTTCCCATTAATTCCAGAACATTCCATCAGTCCAAAAGGAAGCCCAGACCATGAGCATCCCCCATCCCTCGTAGCCCAGCGCCTACAAGTCCACATCCGTCTCTGACTCTGTCACTTGTCTGTCGGGCTCTCAGCACCAGGTCCTCGGCCCATGTGCAGTGCAGCCGTGTCACCTGGCTCCTGCTTGTGGCTGAGTGACGCTTCAGGTGGAGGGCCACACCGTGGCCCTTCGTCCACCCATGCCCATTTGGGCTGTGTCCACTCTTTGGTGGTCAGCAGGGCTGCTCCTGTGAACATTTGTGAACAAGTAGCAGGGAGACGCCTGGAGCTTCTGAGGTTGGTGAGGGAGAGACGGGGCACGGGGAGTCCACAGCGAGCTGCACCCCAGCTCTGTCTTTATTTACCCTGAGCCAGGGTCTGGCCTTCGACCTGAGAGGGGCACTTTTAAGCACTCAGGCTTGGCGCTTGGGGTGTGGGCTGCTCCCCTGGGCCCCTGCCTTCCTCCTGGGCTCTCTCTCGGTGGCCACCTCAGAGCCACAGTGCTGTAGGACCGCAGGCTTTGTCGCCACACAGGAGGTGCGGGAGACGCGGCGGCGGCACGAGCGGCGCCTGGTGGAGGTGGACAGCGGCCGGCAGCAGGAGTACGACGTGCGCCTGGCGCAGGCCCTGGAGGAGCTGCGCAGCCAGCAGGACGAGCACGTGCGGCTCTACCGCCTGGAGCTGGAGCAGACCTACCAGGCCAAGGTGCGGCCCGCACCCCCGCCCCTGGCCTCACCTCCCCATCTCCCCATCCCCGGCCTCACCTCCCGTCTCTCCTAGCTGGACCATGCCAAGCTGAGCTCTGACCAGAATGACAAGGCGGCCAGCGCTGCCCGTGAGGAGCTGAAGGAGGCCCGCATGCGGGTCGAGTCCCTCAGCTACCAGCTCTCCAGCCTCCAGAAGCAGGTAAGGCCCGTGTCCTGTGTCCTGCCTTGGGGCCAGGCTGGGTGGGGGCAGCCCTGAGTGCTAAGCGCTGACCGGGCCAGCTTTGGAGCCTGTTCTACAGCCCAGCCTCTGTCCCCACTGTGCTGGGGGGCCTGCTCACCTGCTGTCCCAGCAGGGGCAGCCCCAGAAGAGGCTGGGCTGACCTGGCCACCTGCCCCTCCCAGGCCAGTGCTGCTGAGGACCGCATCCGAGAGCTAGAAGGGGCCATGACTGGGGAGCGGGAGAAGTTCCTGAAGATGCTGGACGCCAAGGAGCAGGAGATGATGGAGATGCGTAATATGATGCAGCAACAGCTGGCCGAGTACCAGGAGTTGCTGGACGTCAAGTTGACCTTGGACATGGAGATCAGCGCCTACCGCAAGCTCCTAGAGGGCGAGGAGGAGAGGTGGGCGGCAGGAGCAGGGGGTCGCGGATCCTGGGCCTGGCGTTTTCCGGGCCACCAGTCATACCTCTCCACACTACCCTTAGGCTGAAGCTGTCTCCCAGCCCCTCCTCACGGGTCACCATCTCACGGGCCACCTCGAGCAGCAGCAGCAGCATGTCCACAGCTGGGCGTTCAAGCCGAAGCAAGCGCCGGCGCCTGGAGGCGGAGGAGCCCCCAGGCAGCGGCTCAAGTGGCATTGGCTCGGGCAGCATTGGCTCGGGCAGCAGCAGCAGCTTCCGCCTGGCCCAGCAGGCCTCGGCCACCGGCAGCGTCAGCATCGAGGAGATTGACCTGGAGGGCAGGTTCGTGAGGCTCAAGAACAACTCGGACAAGGTGAGCTGCTGGGCAGGGCACAGCCCTGTGCCGCGTACTGGTGGCCTGCGGGTCACCTGTGTGTGTGTCCCTTCCAGGATCAGTCCCTGGGGAACTGGAGGATCAAGAGGCAGGTCCTCGAGGGCGATGAGATCGCCTACAAGTTCACACCCAAGTACGTCCTGCGGGCCGGCCAGACAGTCACGGTAGGTGCATCAGGGAGGGGCAGGTGGGAGGCTGGCAGCAGCCTCGTCTGGGTGCTGCAGGGTCCAGCTCTGCCCCAGGGTCAGCTGCGGGTCGTGGAGAGGTGCCAGGGCTGAGACCTGGCTGTTTGGGCTGGTGGGCACAGGGGACCCCCATCCATGAGCAAGCCCAAGTGAGGCTGCAGTGCTCGGGCACTGAAGGGCCTCAGGCTGGGCACCAGGTGCTGTCCACATCCAGATCCAGAAGACTGAGCAGGGCATTCTTGGGTTGACAGGTGTGGGCAGCTGGTGCTGGGGTGGCCCACAGCCCCCCCGCCACCCTGGTGTGGAAGAGCCAGAGCAGCTGGGGCTCGGGCGAGAGTTTCCGCACTGTACTGGTCAACGCCGATGGAGAGGTGGGTGTGAGCCTTTGGTGGGGTGCACCGCGCGTCCCCCACCTGCCCTCCACGGGCCACAGTCCTGGGGTGGAGTTCGGGGCCATACCCGCGGCATGGAGGCTGCAGCCCAGCAGTGACCTGGTCACACGGGACACTCCGGCCTCAGTGTTGAGTGTTGGTGGTCCTCATCTGGTGCAGGAAGTGGCCACAAGAGCAGTGAAGCAGTCTTCTGTGGTGCGGGAGAACGAGAACGGGGAGGAAGAGGAAGAGGAAGCCGAGTTTGGCGAGGAGGATCTTTTCCACCAGCAGGTAGTGACCTTGTGCCCACTTGCTGCCTGGGCAGAGCCCCTGGGTACACGCATGCGTGCACTCACATGCTTGCTGGGCTGCAGGGCCCGGATCCCGCCATCCCCTGGTGTGCAGCCACCCAGGCAGGGCTGGGGTGGTATTCTTGCCTCCTTCCCGCTGTGCAAATTCTGTGACATCAGGGCAGCTGGCTGTGGGGTCCCCAAGACATGGGTGTCTCACGTCCCCTGGCTCAGGTGCCAGTTGCCTGCAGAATGCCTGGCACCAGAGTCGCAGCCAAGTTAGTGCTCGTTTAAAATACCTCTGGTTTGGGACATGGACGTGTGTAGCTCAGGGTAGTGGAGGGATGGAAGGTTCTAGAAATAGGGACCGGTAGCACACCCTGCCTCCTTGGGTAGCCCAGCCAGGCCTGCCTCGCGGGATGGGCCTCATGACTGCCATCCTTGCTTCCTTCCTCCCAGGGGGACCCACGGACCACCTCGAGGGGCTGCTGCCTGATGTAACGGAGCACTCGGCATCCACACACTGTTCCTCACCCAGAGCCACTGAAAACTATTTTTCTATCATTGGCTTTCCTTAGTCTTTGGTCTGTTTCTAGCTGATTTTTAAGCAAACTGCCAACTCACGCGGGTCAGCATAGCCTTGACCTCACCTGGGCACACCTTGCCACTTCAGACTCCCACCCTCGCCATCCCACGGCCTTCCACCCCCGGGGACCCTGGGGGCTGAGGGGCTGGGCCTGGGTGCTGTGGCGGACCTGGCCTGAGGGGGGACAGAAACCACCGCTGGGGGCTCAGGTGGACAGAATGTGAAACTGCAGGGATTCTATAGCTGTAGGGTTTCTTGAACGCTTTTTAAAAACCAAATTCAGAATCCAGGTTGTGACCTGGTTGGGGGGGGGGCACTGTCACTGTCACATCAAGATTTGGTGGTTCCACTTCAGCCACCTGGAAGCCATCCTTGCGTTGAGCGCGTTGAAGTAGGGGCTGCCTGGGGCTGGGGGCGCACTCTGGCATAGCCAGGGCCTGCAGGGCTGGTCTGGCCTCCGTCCTGTTGTGGGCAGCAGGCTGGGACTCTCCGACCTGGCTTTCTGGGCCTCAATTCTGAAGCTTTCCAGTTGCCACCCTGATCCTGCAGGGCTAGCAGGGCAGGAAAGGAGGACACTCCCAAGACTGGTCAACACGGCTGACCTCGGGAGCAAAGGTCATGAGTGTTAGAAAGCTGAGTGCAGGACAGCAGATTCCCAGCCCTCCCACAGGAGCGTGGGTCTGCCTCCTGGCCAGAGTCTGGGGGGAGGCCCCTGCTGCCTCCCATGTGCACCATGCCGAGCTGGTGAATTGTGAAGAAATGTTTCTCAGACATGCAGGTGAAAATGGACTCCTGTCTCCACGGCCGAGTCCCACGCCTGGCCTTGCCCACCCAGCAGCCCCTTCTACAGTCACACCCGCCTACTCCCTCATAGGCACGTTATTTTTTTAATGGATATTTATTTTTTTACATTTGTGAGTACGCAGGTTGCCAGGGCCACCAGGACAGTCAGATAGGCCATCCTCCCAGGGATGGCATGGGGTGGGGGACCTGTCTCCATGAGCACCCCATCCTTCACATGGCTGACCTCCCTCGGAAAGTGCAGCTGGAGTTCAGACACTGATGCTGAGCCACGTTCATGCGCTGTCCCCAGAAAGTAGCGGTGGGACACAAAACAGCCCCGCCCTACAGTCTGGACAAGTGTGGTGCTTCTCTGGTCATTGGCTCTGGCTGCCCTTGGGAACTGAGCCCCAGGCAGGGAGAGCACCAGTGCCCGCCACGCTTGCTGCGGAGCCGTGCAGCTTTCCTGGTTTCAGAAGCTCCTGGCCACACATGTGGTGACCACTGACAGTTCCTCGCAAGGTCCAGGCAGGCCAGGCTGCTGTCCGTGCCCAGCACCACTGCCTGTCCTGCCGTGGCCCCGCGCTGCCGGCCTCACTGCCTGTCAGGGCCGCCTGCTGGAGCCAGCCGCCCGAGGGGGTGGGCGCCAGGCAGAGTCCTGGGCTCCTGGAGCCCAGGTGCGTGACTGGCCCAATGCCCACCCCGGGCCAACAGGAGGTGGTCTGTAGCTGAGCCCTCGGCGGACCTGGCCACCGCTCTTGGGAGACAGCTTGCCTCGCCCTCTGGGGCTGGGCCGTGGACTCCGGGAGACGCGCGCCCTTTGGCGTGCGTGGCTGGGTTTTGAGCTGCGTGTCGAATGTGCGGCTTTGCTGTCCCCTTCCACTAGTTTGCGACGCACGTTTTGTGACCGGTGACTTTTGTACGATTCTCCAATAAACACTGGTTTTAACCAGCGCAGAGTCGGGCCCACCGAGGCGAGCGTCCGTCGTGACTCCGCCCGCCGCGCAGACCTCCTCTCGGCTGTTTGAAGCCCCGGGGGCTCGGCTGACGCCCACCGCGCGGTGCGCAGGCGCGGCGGGCCGGGGCGGGGCCTGGACGCGGAGTGACGCTGGGACTTAGGCCCCCGCGCGTGCGCGTAGGAATCGCGCGGCCTTGTGGGAGTTACGGTGCGGGCTCCGTTTCCCGTGGTGCCCTGGGCGCCCGGCTTCCGGCGGCTGTGGGTCGGCGCGCGCGGCCGCGGCCGGGTGGACGGCGAAGCCATGGAGAGCGGCTTCGGCTCGGATTTCGGGGGCTCCGGCGGCGGGAAGCTGGACCCGGGGCTCATCATGGAGCAGGTGAAGGTGCAGATTGCCGTGGCCAACGCGCAGGAGCTGCTTCAGGTACGGGGCCCGCGGGGCCGGGGTTGGGGGTGCCCCGGAGTGGCGTCGCGACTGAGGCCTCCCGTGTGTCCACAGAGGATGACCGACAAGTGTTTCCGGAAGTGCATTGGGAAGCCGGGGGGCTCCTTGGACAATTCGGAGCAGGTGAGACCCCGTGCGGGGGTCCGGATCAGGGATCTCCGGGTCCCGCCGCGGGTGGCGAGGCGTCTGCGCGTGCGCGGGGTGGGGGTGGGGGGCCGGAGCTGTTGCGCGTGCGCCGTTGCAGCCCTATGGCCTAGAGTTGGGGCGGGTGAACCGCTGCACACACGGCCAGAACCGAGCCTTGCGTCCTCTCCCCGCCCCCAGAAGTGCATCGCCATGTGCATGGACCGCTATATGGACGCCTGGAACACCGTGTCCCGCGCCTACAACTCGCGGCTGCAGCGGGAACGAGCCAATATGTAATCAGGAGGCACGTCACCATCCGGGGAGTCCACCCACGGGAGTCGCCCACCCGGGCTCATATCCATCAACGTGCTTTCCGAGGCGGGAGCCAACAGTGCATACCGCCCATGGTCTATGAGGGCGGCGAAGTGCAGGGACAGTTGAGGTGTGCCTCTGCCAGCGAGTGCAACCTGGGTCTGTGCCCTTCCCGAGGCCTGGGAGTCCACGGCCTCTCTCTCGGAGTACCTAGGTTAGCCGCCTTTCCTGGGCCGAGAATCCTTTGTTTGGACCTCTTGTGCGGTGGGAGGTGGTCAGGCCCCACTCAAGTTGTGGTCTCTTGAGGATGGGCCAATAAATTGCTGACTGAGGGACAGAAAATCCCATGAATTTCCTTCCTGAGGGTTATGTGGGAGGAGAAGCCGTATGCCTTTGAGCGCCCTGCTCAGAGTGGACCTCAGCTTCCTGGGGGCATCCGCTTCCCCTTGTTGCTTCTGGGCTGCTGGCTCATAGGTGGCGTTGCCAAACACCACACGTGAGGCCCACAGCCAGGTAAGGGAGCTGCCCCTCTCTCTAGGGCTTATTTCCCTCCCTTGCACCTTTGGGAAAGGACGGGATGAGGTTTTTCCTGTGCCATGGAGGTGCGGAGCCAGGGGCAAGAGGCTGTGTTTATTGGAACAAAGTACACTGTCCAGTTGCCCCCCATACCCTTCCCTCCTTCCCTGCCTGCCCACCACCCAGCATCCTCTCTGCAGACTGGGTGGACAGTGTCTCCTCCTCCCTGTCTAACGTCCTGGGCTTGGACAGCCACATGGTGGTCACTCCTCGATGTTTTGTCCTATCCAGCCTCTCACAGCAGCCACCCGAGTGTAGACACCTGGGAAATGAGGTCGACCGCAGCCGTAGCCCCAGCTGGTGACCCCAGTTAGCACCCATCGGCCAGAGGGCTCCCTGCAGGCCAGGGGTCCCCCAGCATCACCCTGTGGGAGAGAAGAGAGGGTTACTCGGGCCAATCTCTCCCTGTCTGCCCTTAGGCCACGGGAGGGCCCATCTGACTTGGGCACCCCTGAACAACAGACCACTACAGGAATGACTCCAAGTGAGTGGCTTCCTCAGAGCTTCACTCATCTGGGAAATGGGTTCCACACTAGGGTGGTCCACTGGTACTGTTGGCGGGTGTTTGCGGATGGGCTCTTTCTGCCTGCCCGTCCTTGTGGTCAAGACCCTGGGGAAGGATGCCCGAGTGGGGTGGCAGTGGGACCGCCCTCCTGGGGCGCTCACCGAGCAGCTGTCCACTCCGCCCTGCGGGAACCCAGCGCACAGCATGCGGCTGCTGATCTGCACCGGGTAGAAGTGGCGGCAAGTCTGCTCGCTGAGGAGGCGCACCGCCGCCTTCTGCAGCTGCCGCGCCATAGAGCCTGCGAGGGGAGTGGGGGCGGGTCGGTGCGGACCGCGCCTGGCCAGCCGCCCCCAGCCCTGCCACCCTGTTCCCCGTGCCTACCTCCCTCGCGCACGGAGCCCCAGCCGGTGATGACGCAGTGCGTGCCCTCGGAGGGCCGCGGGGCGGGCTCTGGCAGGCAGATAGGCCGCACCAGGTGGCTGCGGCGCACCGGCCCTGCCAGCTCGAGCAGCGCCACGTCGTAGTCGAGCGTGTAGCGGTTGTAGAGGGGGTGCTTGTAGATGTGCGCCACGCGCTCCAGCTGCCCCTCGGCGCCGCTCAGGAATGGCGTGCCCAAGAAGGCCGCCCACTGCTTGGGGTCCCCGTAGCTGTGGGATGCGCCAGCACAGGCATCGGCCCAGATCTTGGTGCACAGCCCTGCCTCTGCGGTGTCCCCGTGCCCCCACACCTGCCCAAAGGCAGTTCCTCTGGAAATGGGGCCAGAGTGCTCCCTCCCTTTTAGATGAAGGGGAACCCACACCTGGAATGTGGTCAGCCACTGTTTGCTCCCACAGGGTGGACCTATTTTCAAAATGGTACTCTGAAGGGGGTTTGTGGGGGCCATGAGGTCCCCTGCTACAGCCTGCTTGTCCCCTCTGACGCCAAGTCCCTTGGGGGGGCGTGTCCTGAGCTGGGCCTCCCCTCTGGAGCACTATTCACCTCCATTGATCACCCTGCCAGGGAGAGGTCCTCTTGGGGAGGGGCACTAAGGTGGAAGGGGAGGGAAAGAAGTGAGCGCGACATTCCCCCATGGGCTCTGCCGCGCCAGGTGTGGACCAGCGGATGCCCTGGGGAGTGGTGACCTGGCCGGCAGAGGCCCATGGCAAGGCAGGCATCCCGGCCATAAGGGGAGGCAGTGGTGTGGACAGTGCCAGCGTGCGGGGGCCCGGACTCACATGTCAAAGCAGTGTGCAGCCGACAGCAGCCACCTCTCTGCCACCAGCACGGCTCCACAGCGGTGTTCCCTGCGCCGCAGCCACAGGCTCACCTGCCACGGCCACTCACCTCGACCTGCGGCACTGCCACCCACAATCCTGGCCAGTGCTCTGGCAGGTGACAGGCCGCAACCTGCAGGGAGGCAAAGTGAGCAGTGAGGGGGACCTCTGGGGCAGAGGGGTGGGCAGTGGGCGGCTGCCCCAAGAGGCTAGGCCTGGCTCTTGGTCCTGCAGGGAGCCCTCTGGCCTGTCTGCTGACGTTTGAAGTCGTGTTCCTGGTTAGCTCAGCCGTAGGGCAGCACCTCCTGGGCCCATCCCGGAGCCACCTGCGTGTGTCTCAAGCCCATGGTAACTGAGTCCCCTCTTGCCCTGGGGGACAGCCCTGTGGTTCCCGGTGCCCTGTGCACCCTTCTTTGCCAGGATCGTCCCCATCCCCAAGGGGATGACATCCCTGACGAAGTGCACACTGGGGACAGGGTGGTTCTGGGGGTTGCAGGGAACCACCCCTAGGCCAGTAGCCACTTCCTGCAGGGCACTTTGTCTTGGCAAGACCCCCTTCCCGGGCCCTCTCCCACCACCCAGGTGGCCACCCTGTCCTGGAGGCTTAGGGAGAGTCCTGTCCCTGCCTCAGCAAACACAAAGGTGGCCAGGAAAGGAAGGGCTGGCGTCCCCCACAGAAAGAAGGGGCAGGCTGCAGGGCTGGCTGCGGTGCCCCCTGCCGGCCTCGGACACCCGCGGAAGCACCTCCCCTCTTCTTAGGAAGGCAGGTGGCCTGCACTGTGAGGGCCGGGTCTCCGTTTAGGGTAGCTCCTTGCCCCTTTGGGGACCCCAGTTAGGACCTCCCAGGCTGTGTCTAGTGAGAGGGCAAAGGTTAGCTAGGTCAGTGCCCGGGCCCCAAGAGGCCAGTGTGTGGGGTGAGAGATGCTCCTTCCCCAGGCCATCTCTGCCTTCTTACTCCCAGGATGGCACTGTCCAAAGCCTCGTCCACCCCGCCCGGGGCCTCTCTCCACCCAGGCGCAGTCTTCCCATAAGGGCTCTGCTGTGACCACCCACACTGTGCTGTCCCTTGTCTTCACAGAGGTAGGACCTGGCTCTGCCTGGCAGGGCAGACTGCTGTGGCCAGGGCCACCCACACTGATGTGCGCTGAGCGGGTGAGCTCTGACCAACAGTACCCCGTGTCCTCCATGCCTGCAGGAGCCTCTCTCCCTCTGGCAAGCCACCCCCGGTAGAGATTCCCTCGCTGTGCCCACCCTAATGTCCCTGGCTGTGTGGCTGGCCTTGTGGGCCCCATTAGACTTGTCCAGGGTACTGTATAAATGCGTGTGGGGGGAAGGGCCGCCTGCCCCCAGGCCCATCATGACAGCCCTGACAGGCAGTGACCTGGGAGTGACCTCCTCAGCCTCCCATGAGCTGGGGGGAGGGCAGTGCTGGGGGAGGGCTGGAGGCCTGGTCTGGGGGTGGGGAGACCCCCGGTTGCCTGTGGTGACAGCGGGACCGGGGAGCTCAGGTGCAGTGGGGCTTCTGGGCAAACTGAGGCAGGAGATGAGAAGGGCACAGTGTCCCCCAGCTGGCTCCCAGACAGGACCGCAGCCCCACGTGGATGGTCACCCCACCGTCCCCCAGACCACGTGGGGCTCACTAGCTGAGCGGGGCCACCCAGTGCAGTTGCCCCCAGGACAGCGCTGCAGGGGGCAGCTTCTCCTGGACGCTTGCAGCCAGGCTGTGGGGGCGCACGGGGTGGGGGGGCTTTACTCCCTTGTGGTTCTGGTGACAGCCAGCTCCCGCCGCGGAGCAGAGGGCAAAGGTATGGTCTCTCCTGGCCACGAGTGGCCCAGGCTTGCTGCACCTGGCAGCCTGGGTCCAGTGGAAGTGTCCCCTTCAACCCACACCTCCACCAGCAGCTGCCCATGCCCCCACATCTCCACTTTGCTTGTCTTCCCCTCACCCCTAGCCTGATGTCAAGTGCTGTGTCCTGGGGTCCCCACTGCCTCCCCGTGTGGAAGTCCCTCCCCATTACAGCCTGGCGCACAGCGTGGCCCAGTGCCTGGGCAGTCAGGACTGCGGAGAAACAGGAGAAGGCTGGGGGGGGGCTCGGAAGGAAACCGCTGTGCTGCAGGCTCCAGCCGTCCCCTTCTGGCAGCTCCCACCGGCTTCCCTGTACCTGGCAGCTGGGAGCGCGTGGTGGACTCCGGGGTGTCTGGAGGCGGTGTCTTTCCCCTGGCAGTTGAGCTTGTGACGGACACCGTCATGTCGGCAGGCTGGACAGTGGCCCTGATGCTGGCCCCAGGGGTGGTGGGTCTGCTGGTGGTGACCCCTGGGACGGGGAGGCAGCTGGAAGTGACCCGCGTCCTCGAGGTGGTGGGGGGAGGCGTGGGGGGGGAGCCTGAGGACATGGTGTCCAGGATCCAGCCCTTCAGCCTGGTGATGCGCGTGTACACTCCGGGCTTCTGAGCCTGAGCACAGCCAACGCCCCAGCTCACGATCCCTGCCAGGTAAAACACACCTGGGGCCTCCTCGCAGGCCAGGGGTCCCCCGGAGTCGCCCTGAAGGAGAGCACCAACCAGCATCCGCCAAATGAGGGGTGGGCATTGCCTGGGCACCAGGAGACCTGGCTGCAGAGCCGGGCCTGGTGAGTGCCCTCAAGCTGGCCCTGGCTGCTGCCCTCTCCAGGCCGCATCAATCTTGCTTTTGTTGCAGTGGAAATAAAAACTGCAGAAATCTCCAGGAAAAAACAAGAACAGCCATGCCCCCCCCCCCAAGAGCCTGAGGCTGGCAGCACTGTGGCTGCCAAAGGTGGCCTCCTGCCTCCTGCCCCACGTGAGCTGACTGTTTATATGTGGACTAGAGAGATGCAGTATGGTGTGGCACGCGTTCTGTAGTTGTTATAGACCTAAAGATAAGTGGGAGATGACTGTGCAGGCCTGTCCTCACAGCGATTCTCAGAGAGGAGCTCTGCTGTGATCAGATGAGAATCAGGTCCAGAGAGTAACTTGTCCAGGGTGACCACTGATAACAGGTTGGGCCAGATGCCCGTGCAGTGGCACAGGCCTGTCATCCCAGCTCTTCAGGGTGCTGAAGCTGGAAGACCTCAAGTTGGAGGCCAACCTGGGCAACTTAGTGAGACCCTGACCCCAAATAAAAATGGAAGAGCAGAGCCGGGTGTGTAGCTCAGCAGTCAAGCCCTTGCCTGGCGTGCTCAGTCAGTCCCCCAGTTTGCCAGGCACGACAGAGACAGTGAGCCGGACTTGGGCCCAGGTTCAGGGCTGGTTGGGTTCCCCCTTCGGGTAGTGCCCACCCGGCTGCCTTTTTTCTTCTTCTTCTTCTTCTTCTTCTTCTTCTTCTTCTTCTTCAATACCAGGGACTGAACCCAGAGTGCTTAACCAAACAGAGCCACGTCCCCAACCCTTTTATTTTTTATTTTAAGACAGGGCCTTGCTAGGTTGCTGAGGCTGGCCTTGAACTCACGATCTTCTTGCCTGAGCCTCTGAGCCTCTGGGATCACAGGTGGGCACCACTGCCCTGCCCTTTCTTTCATTCTTTGCTTTGTTGACTCCTCTTCTCCAGCCCCAGGAATGGGCCCCAGGGCCTGGTACAGCTGTGAAAGTGCTTCCCACTGAGCCACAGCCCACAGCCCAGCCAGTCTCCTAGGAGGGCCACCCGGAATGCCTCCAGGCTCCCTGCACGGAAAACCCCTTCGCCTGAGTGCTTCACAAGCCCCGCACCAGGAGGCTGGCACCTAGCCCAGACCCCAAGGGAATTTCTGGATGGCCAGGGGGAGGCAGACGGCCTGTCCGCCAAGTGGGGAAGGCGCGGAGCCTCCTCCTGTCCCCCAGGCCCGAGACCTCCCCTGACTCACCTGGCAGGAGTCGACTTTGCCCTCCAGAAAGCCCGCACAGAGCATGCGGTCGGTGAGGGAGAAGTTGTACAGCACGCTGCAGGCCTTCTGGTCGATGATGCCCACCGAGGCCTTCTGCAGGGTGTCGGGCTTGGTGGCTGCCGAGAAGGAGAGTCCAAAAGCACTCAGTCAGTGGCCACCAACTGCCTGGCCTAGTGCTGACGGCCTGAGACGGAGGTGCTGTCTCCAAGCTGCAGCTGAACAGATGGGGCCTACAGCATCACAGTTGGTTTAAAGTCCTGTGGGAGCCGGCGGCAGATCCAGTCCCCCAGCTCAGAGCCCAGGCCTGTCTTCTGACTGCCCCAATGGGAAGGCCATCCTGGTTCTGAAGGGCACGCTGACTCGGGGCAGGAGCTCTGAATGGGGCGGCAGTGGCCAGCACAGCTCCTCCATAGAGGGCTAGAGACTAAGTGTTTTCTGCTCCATAGCCTGGGCGGCCTCTGTGGCCACCGCTCAGCTTGGCCACTGTGGCACCCGCATGAATGCTGTGGACTGTGAGCCTGTCAGTCTCCACAAACAGGCGTGTGGACTGTAGGGAGAGAAGCAGCCAGCAGGGGTGGGCCGGGGGGGTGGACACAGGCCTCTGAGCAGGCAGGGCCCAGAGCGGGGGGAAGAGAGGTGATCCCACCCTGCCGGGGCCTGGCCTGGAGAACAAGGCCATCTTCCCCGGGGGGTGGCACTCACCGTTTCCTTCCTGCGTGTTACCCCAGCCTGAGATCACGCACTTGCGGCCCACAGGGAATTTCTGGATGGCCAGGGGGAGGCAGACAGGCTGGATGTACTTGTTGAAGACCAGGGGGCTGGCCAGCTCCAGCACCGCCACGTCGAAGTCCAGGATGCCAGGGTTGTACTGGGGATGCAGTGCCACCCTGCGCAGCCCAAGCTTCACGGGGCTCCCGCCCACGCCCAGGAGTGATGCGGTGCCCAGGTGGGCCTGCACGCGCTCAGCCTTGGTGCTGTGAGACAGGGGCCCCGATGCGCCCAACTGGAGGACAGCGGGCCATGGGGATGGACAGGCCTAGGGTTGCGTGTGAGGCTGCAGGGTAGGGAGGGCAAGGGAGAAGCTCTGGGTAGGGAGGGGAGAGATTGAGGTGGAGGGGAGGGATTGGCTAGAAATTGTGAGGGAGGCGGGGTGGGTGGAGGGGGAGGGCCATGGGTGTGGGGGGGACTGTAGAACGGGCAGGGGAGGAGCTATGGGTGGGGCGGGGGAGGAGCTATGGGTGGGGAGGGGCGGGGCTGTGGGTAGAGTGGGCAGGGGAGGAGCTATGGGTGGGGAGGGGCGGGGCTGTGGGTAGAGTGGGCAGGGGAGGAGCTATGGGTGGGGAGGGGCGGGGCTGTGGGTAGAGTGGGCAGGGGAGGAGCTATGGGTGGGGAAGGGCTGTGGGTAGAGTGGGCAGGGGAGGAGCTATGGGTGGGGAAGGGCGGGGCTGTGGGTAGAGTGGGCAGGGGAGGAGCTATGGGTGGGGAGGGGCGGGGCTGTGGGTAGAATGGGCGGGGGAGGAGCTATGGGTGGGGAAGGGCTGTGGGTAGAATGGGCGGGGGAGGAGCTATGGGTGGGGAAGGGCTGTGGATAGAGTGGGCGGGGGAGGAGCTATGGGTGGGGAAGGGCGGGGCTGTGGGTAGAGTGGGCAGGGGAGGAGCTATGGGTGGGGAAGGGCGGGGCTGTGGGTAGAATGGGCGGGGGAGGAGCTATGGGTGGGGAGGGGCGGGGCTGTGGGTAGAGTGGGCAGGGGAGGAGCTATGGGTGGGGAGGGGCGGGGCTGTGGGTAGAGTGGGCAGGGGAGGAGCTATGGGTGGGGAGGGGCGGGGCTGTGGGTAGAGTGGGCAGGGGAGGAGCTATGGGTGGGGAAGGGCGGGGCTGTGGGTAGAGTGGGCAGGGGAGGAGCTATGGGTGGGGAGGGGCGGGGCTGTGGGTAGAATGGGCAGGGGAGGAGCTATGGGTGGGGAAGGGCTGTGGGTAGAGTGGGCAGGGGAGGAGCTATGGGTGGGGAGGGGCGGGGCTGTGGGTAGAGTGGGCAGGGGAGGAGCTATGGGTGGGGAGGGGCGGGGCTGTGGGTAGAGTGGGCAGGGGAGGAGCTATGGGTGGGGAGGGGCGGGGCTGTGGGTAGAGTGGGCAGGGGAGGAGCTATGGGTGGGGAGGGGCGGGGCTGTGGGTAGAATGGGCAGGGGAGGAGCTATGGGTGGGGAAGGGCTGTGGGTAGAGTGGGCAGGGGAGGAGCTATGGGTGGGGAGGGGCGGGGCTGTGGGTAGAATGGGCGGGGGAGGAGCTATGGGTGGGGAAGGGCTGTGGGTAGAATGGGCGGGGGAGGAGCTATGGGTGGGGAAGGGCTGTGGGTAGAGTGGGCGGGGGAGGAGCTATGGGTGGGGAAGGGCTGTGGGTAGAGTGGGCGGGGGAGGAGCTATGGGTGGGGAGGGGCGGGGTTGAGGTGGAGGGAGGAACTGGGTAGGAACAGTTGGGGGGCAGGGTAGGGGCGGGGCTATGGGTAGGGAGGGCAGGTGGAAGGGATCTATGGGTAAGAGCAGTGCAGGAGGAGGGGTAGGTGAGGGAGTGGGGCTAGGGGTAGGGAGAATGGAGGGGAGGAGCCATGGGTAGAGGGGAGGGAGGACAGGGGAGGTGGGGGAGGGCTGTGGATAGGGAGGGCAGGGCGGAGGGGTGGGGCTAAGGATGGGCTCGTGCAGCGGGCGGGCTACGAGGATGCTGGGCCTTCAGGGCTGCTGGACAAACAGCCCCCCACCAGGGAGCTTGGGCCAGGAGTGAGGCGCTGGGGCTTAGCTCTCTACATCACCAAGAGCCCTGTGGCTTTATGAGGGTCACAGATGGACGGCTGCTGGCTGACCGCCAAGTGGGGAAGGCGCCCTCCTCCCGTCCCCACAGGCCCCGAGTCCTCCGGCCCAGGTGCCCCCGAGCCTTCAGACGCGGTTTGCGTGGTGCGCACTCGGTGGGAGGCACTGAATGCTGAGGGTCAGATCGGTGGATGGGTGATCCCGGGGCCTTACTGGTTGAAGCAGTGGGCAGCTGACAGCAGCCAGCGGTCACCCACCACGGTGGCTCCGCAGAAGTGCCTTGGACCTTCCTTGAGGCTGACCTGCCAGGGCACCTCCCCAGACGCAGCCCCAAGCCCACCCACAATTCGGGTGGGCTTCTCCATCGCAGGCCGGGCCCCGCACTCTGCCAGGAGACAAGAGAGAGGGGTCCGAGTGCCCTTGTCCACTGCGGACACAGCATCCTAGGCCTGAGGGCCCGGGGATGCCTGAGTGCAGCCGTCTTGCCGAGTCGCCCTCTTCTGCAGAGTAAGCTGTGGGGCCCCAGGTGTCCGGCCTGAGGTTGGGCAGCAGGTGGTGACGGCTCTGTGGGCTTCCCTGGCACCAGGCGCATGGCCACAGAGCAGGCTCCACATTGAGGGCCCAGGGCACTCAGAGATAGTGGACATGGTTCTCTGGGATCTGGGGACAAGGTGCAGGTGACAGTGAGGTGCAGCATGGGTGTCATGGGCTCAGAGGCCTAGCAGGTCAGCACATGGTCAGCTAAGGCTGGACCCAGTCCTGGGCAGTGTCGGTCAGGGGGCCTCTGTGGGCCTCTGCACCCAGGCTTCTGGCCCTCCAGGCACGATGTGTCCTCCCAGGGGCCCAACATGGTGGCCAGCAAAGAACGAGGTCTCAGTGAGGAGAAGCCTCACTGAGGGGTCCTCATGTCCTACACAGGAGTCACCACGCAACAGAGCAATCCCACTCCTGCACATACACCCCCAGGAGCCAAGGCACGCCCCCCATCACAGTCCAGGTGTCTCTGATACAGGAATGCACGTCTGGAGCAAGGTGACACGGCTGCCGTGTGGAGGGACCTGAGGACCTTGTGCTTGGTGAGAGTCAGGTACACAAGGCCACAGCGTGTGACAGTGACAGGAGAGTCCAGACAGGATGTGGAACTGTGGGTGCAGAGCTGGGGGGGTGGGGGCCTGCTCATGGGGTGGGCTTCCTTTTGAGTTGTTGGAATATTCTGGAACTAGTGGTTATGGCTGCACAACTCTGTGAATCTACCAATAGCCACTGAACTACACACTTTGAAAGAGTGAACTGCATAGTTCACATCAGAAAACTGGTGACAAAGCCAACAGGAGCCGGGTGCACTGCCCCTCATCCCAGCAGCTCAGGAGGCTGAGACAGAAGTTCAGAGCCTCAGCAACAGCAAGGTCCTGAGCAACTCAGTGGGACCCTAAATAGAATACAGAATAGGGCTGGGGATGTGACTCAGTGACCACGCGCCCCGAGTTCAATCCCTGGTACCAAAAACAATAAAGAAAGAAAAAGTTTAAATGTAGACTTGGAGGATGACCAACCTGCCGTGTCTCCTACGCTCCTGCACGTGGCAGACCTCAGGGATCAGCCCCGTCTCCTTCCCACTGGGCTTCGAAAGCCGGCCCAGCCAGCCCAGCCCGGCACAGCAGCCCACTGGCCTTCGGCTCTGCCTGGGAGTTACCTTGTGGCTTAGGAGCCAGGAGAGAGTCCAGGGGTGCAGGGCTGGCGGCCTGCGTGGGCTTGGCGGGAGTGTCAACCGGGGGGCTCTCGGGGCTGGTCAGCCAGGCGGTGCTGGGGGCGGTGGGGACAGAAGCCACGACCGGGGCTGGTGGCTGGCTGGCAGGGGAGGTCGCCTGCAGGATCCAGTCCCGCAGCCGTGTGACCCGGGCGTAGACCCCGGGACGCCCTGCTTCTGCACAGCCGATGCCCCAGCTCACGATGCCGGCCAGGAAGAACCTGCCGGAGGGCTCCTCGCAGACCAGGGGCCCTCCAGAGTCACCCTAGGAGACGGAGGCCACCTCAGCACGGGCCGGGCTCCGGGGCATCAGGCGCAAGTCCAGCCGCAGGGTCCAGGGAGCCCAGACACAGGGCTCCCGGATCTGGCTCAGCCTTCCTTGGAGCCTGGCCTGGACCGTGCCTTCCTGCTGCCCGGGCCTCTGAGCAGCTCCAGGTGCTCCTTCTTAGCGCAGCCACCACGGGGACCTGAGGCCACAGCTGCCTTCCCTCTCCACCCCCCAGGGATGGGAGCAGACGCGGGGACAGGCTCCACCGCTGTGCTGAGCGTCCACTCGAGGGCCCTGGGCCACACAGCTCAGGAGAGCTGCAGGCGGGGGGAGAGGCTCCCAGGGAACAGGTGTCCATGGGGGCGGAGGGCTTGGGCAGCAGGAGGGTGTGGGTCACGGCTGCGTCAACGCCTTGGGCACGCACTTCATGAGCTCGGCAGTGTGTGGCCTGGTGACAGCCAGCGCCAGGGACGCTCACCCCCACCAGGTCGACAGTGACTCCCCACAGGACCGTCCATCGGGGGCCTCCAGACAAGCTCCTGTCCCCTCACACTTTTCCCGGGGAGCTCACCTGACAGGAGTCCACCTTCCCGTCCAGGTAGCCGGCACACACCATCCTGTCGGTGAGCGAGGGGCCGTACAGGCCAGCACACAGGGCCTGGTCCAGCAGCTCCACGGTGGCTTTCTGCAGCACCTCTGGCTTGACCACTGCCCCGAGGGGGGGGAGAGAAGCAGGCTGAGAGCTCTGGTGCCCCAGCAGCCACCCCAGCCAGGAGGCTGAAGACCGTCTCCTCTCCCAGCCTGTTTCCCGGCTGTCAGTGGGCGTCCAGGAGCACCCGGCTAAAACCAGCCAAGGTGGCTGCCCGAGAGGCTCCTCTCCCCCTGGACGGGTCGGGTGCTCCTCCCTCCCCACGGCTCTGCCCCCAGCCTCCTCCTGGGGATCTCGGCTCCCCCTTTCAGGCCGCTGTTGTTCCCGTCTGCTCGGCCCAGCACCCGCCCCCTCAGATGCGGGTGGCCCCGGTCCTGCCTGGCACCTCACTGTCATGTCTTCCCCGCTCCCTGGGTCTCTGTTCCCATCTGCCGAGACCCACCCCGCCGTGCAGTGGCCTCCTCCACGGCTCCGGCCTGGGCTGCTCGGGCAGGGTGCTGGTCCTCAGGTCGCCGGCCTGCTCTCCAGCTTCTCACCCAGGGACCCTCCCGGGACCCCTGCACGGCCCCCACCCGTCCTGCCTGGCTTTTCTGGGTTGTGGGAGGCCCTGGTCTTGTGTCCCTGGACCTGTCCCCAAGGCAGCAGCCACAGGCCACCTGCAGTGTTTAAATGGAGGTTTAAATGCATTAAACGTGCAGCCTCAGCTCCGGGCTCCTGGCCACTGCCCTGGCCAGTTGGTCTCGGGAGGCGCCCCAGGCCTCGGACTTGCCCTTTTGTTCTGCCGTCCACTCGGCCTGGAGGCCTGGCTCCTAAGGCAGCACAGAGCGGCTCCAGTCAGGCCCACCGAGCCCTCGCCACCGGCAGCCGCCCGGGCCTGCTGGGTCTTCAAGGCACCTGCTGCCCACGGTGGCCCACCAGGAGGCCCTGCCTGGCAGCACGTCCCGGCACCTGCCGTAGTCCCTGACCCAGTGCTGGGCTCCCCTGAGGCACATGGAGGCTGCTCTCCAGACCCTGGATGCCTCCCAGCGCCATGGGGCACTCCCCATCGTGAATCACCAGGACCCAGAGCCAGAAGGCACCAGACGGCCTCGGCAGGTGGCCTAGCTGGAAGGCCTGCCCCTGGGGCAGGGGCCACCAGGAGGGCTCAGCTCACTGGGGATGAGCCCCAGGAGGGCCGCCAGGCCGCGCACCACAGGACGGTAGGTGTTCCCAGCAAGCCCCGGCGCACCAGCACCCTGCTTGGCTCTGCCGGAACCTGAGCATCCGGCAATTGAGTCCATCACTGAGCCGCGGCCACGCCCGTCTCCCAGCCCTCGGGAGGCTGAGGCAGGAGGCTTGACGGCTAAGGCCGGCCCAGCAAATCAGAGAGGCCCTCAGCAACCCACAGACTCTGCCGGCCTTCAAATCAAATGTGTGAGGCTGGGGTGCCCCTGGGGGAGGCGGGCGGGTCTGTGGCTGACCCCGGAAGGCCCACGCGTCACTTGGAGTCTGCAAAGACAGAACCTCGGGAGGCGAGGACAGCAGTGCCCGGCTTGCTGGCCCAGGCCGAGGCTGGTGGCCGCCCACCCGCCCTCCCTCCCGCAGGACCCACGGGTGCTTACGGAAGTCCTCCTTGAGGTAGCCCCAGCCCGAGATGAGACACTTCCTGCCTGGTGGGAAGACGTGGGTGGGGGCCGGGAGGCACGCGGGCTGGATGTACCTGCCCAGGGGCAGGGCCCGGGCCAGCTCCAGTACGGCGACGTCGAAGTCGGCCGTGTCCGGGTTGTAGGAGGGGTGCTTGGCGATCCGGACCACCCGGGAGCGCACGGCGCTGGCCTCCGAGCCACTGAGGTGGGTGGTGCCTGTGAAGGCCACCCACTGGGACGGGTCCTGGAATCTGCAGGGACAAGGCCTGATCAGCGCACCAAGGACAGGACCCACGGGGCGAGGGAGGAAAGGCCTCCACACAGGCTCCGTGGGAGCTGTCCCGATGGCTGGGCGCGGTGGCCAGCCTGTCGTCCAGCGCCTGGGAGGCTGAGGCAGGAGGCTCTTGAGTTCAAGGCCAGCCTCAGCAACTTATTGAGGCCCTGACTCAAAATAGAAAAAATAAAAAGGGCCAGGAGTGTGGCCCAGCGGAACAGCAGGGTTAAGTCCCAGTACCACCCCCATGCACACGCACACACACACGGGCGCACACACGCATGCACACGGGCACATGCACGCTCACACAAGGCTGGGGTGACCCCGTGGTGGAGGCCTGGCTGGTGGACCCTGGATGCCCCCCAGCACCATGGGCACACACAGGCACACACACGGGCACACACATGCACACACAGGCACACACATGCACACACGGGCACACAAATGCACACACGGGCACACACAGGCACACACACGCATGTGGACGGACACACACGCACACACACGGACACACACAGGCACACACGGGCACACACAGGCACACACGGGCACACACATGGGCACACATGGGCACACACACACAGGCACACACAAGCACACACATGCGCACACACAGGCACACACACGCATGTGGACACACAAACCAAAGTGGATGCAGCCAAGTCCACGGGGATCAGACATCACCATCTGCTCATCATGAGGGGGACCTGCGAGCCACCAGGAGGCCGCTGCCCACGGCTCGGAGACTGAGGGCACCGGTGGCACGCGGGCAGTCGGGCCTTCCTGGGGCTGCAAGAGCCAGCGGCCACGCGGCCCAGCAGTCCTGCGTCCAGGGAGCACCCAGGGGACCAGGGGACCTGGCAGCACCTGGCCTCGGGCCAGCCTGGTCCACAGCAGCCACCACGGAGCGCCACCTCCCACAGAGCCTCCTGGGCAGGGCAGGACCGGGCAGCGCCTCAGGAGGACAGGACAGAGCTGAGGACACACAGGCCCCGCCCCCACACGGGGACATCCCGCCCGCCACACACACACATACACACACGGACACACGGGACCCTCCAACCCGCCACACACACAAGGACACACAGGACCCTCCCACCCGCCACACACACACACACACACACGGACACACAGGACCCTCCCACCCGCCACACACACACACACACGGACACACAGGACCCTCCCACCCGCCACACACACACACACACACACACACACACGGACACACAGGACCCTCCCACCCGCCACACACACACACACACACACACACACACGGACACACAGGACCCTCCCACCCGCCACACACACACACACACACACACACACACGGACACACAGGACCCTCCCACCCGCCACACACACACACACACACACACACACACGGACACACAGGACCCTCCCACCCGCCACACACACACACACACGGACACACAGGACCC